>NC_041385.1:605393264-605419222 GCF_002162155.2 Triticum dicoccoides
CTAAAATAAAGATGACCCTTGGGATGCGCGACTCCCAAGGGAAAAAGGTAATAGGTGAGGCAAATGGTAAAACCAATGTTGGGCCTTGCTGGAAGAGTTTTATTCAAAGCGAACTGTCAAGGGGGTCCCATAAATCACCCAACCGCGTTAGAGACGCAAAATCCGGGAAAATAACACTGATATGACGGAAACTAGGGCGGCAAGAGTGGAACAAAACACCAGGCATAAGGCCGAGCCTTCCACCCTTTACCAAGTACATAGATGCATTAATTAAATAAGAGATATTGTGATATCTCTATAAGAGGGGCTGAGCAAAAGCGGTAACATAGCCAAACAACGGTTTGTTAGGAAAGGATGGTTAGAGGTTTGACATGGCAATATGGGAGGCATGATATAGCAAGTGGTAGGTATCGTAGCATAGGCATAGCAAAAGAGCGAACATCTAGCAAGAAAAGATAGAAGTGATTTCGAGGGTATGGTCATCTTGCCTGAAATCCCGCAAGGAAAAAGAACGAGTCCATGAAGAAGACAAACGGACGAAGTCGAACGGTTCCTCACAAACGCGACGTTACCGGAACCAACCCGAAGAAGCAACACCGGAAAGAAGCAAACAACATAGTAAACAACCACCACATAATCATGGCATGATGCACAATCAAGTATGATGCATGTCCGGTTTAAAGAGGCATGGCATGGCAAAGTGCACAAACAACCCTACAAATTAAGTGGAGCTCAATATGCATCGGGATGCATATTGACAAAACACCACATTCCATTATTTAGTTCTCTCTCGTTTATGTACTCAACAATATTAAATGTTGTTAAACATGGCAAGAGGGTGAAGCAAATGAATACTACATATCTAGGCAAGTTTAAATGAGGCCGAAACAACAAAACAACAAGTCCGGAAACTCCTCATATGCATATATTAGGTTTGGTGCTGTTCTGCCCTAAATCAAGTTTTATAGATGTTAAACATGCAAAGTGATGCCACCATGTTAAACTAGGCAAAATTCTATCCCATTTACATATAAAGTTTATTAGAAACCGAGCTACGGTTATTTAGTTATGATTTAAAGCATTTTTGCCTGACAATAGAGCAAAATTAATCAAACAACATTTTAAACATGTTAAACATGGATGAAAGTAGCATATTATGAAACTAGACACAATTTTAAGCATTTTTCATATTTAAATCACTTTAAACCGATGCACCAATTGTGACTTATTATATGCATGTTGCTTGGGGGGTTTTCTGCAAAACAGGTAAAACACTGGAATAATAGCTAAATTCGTCCAGAGGAAAAAAACAGTTCT
Organism: Triticum dicoccoides; assembly: GCF_002162155.2. Classification (NCBI taxonomy): domain Eukaryota; kingdom Viridiplantae; phylum Streptophyta; class Magnoliopsida; order Poales; family Poaceae; genus Triticum; species Triticum dicoccoides. The sequence goes on from NC_041385.1 coordinate 605,394,582, forward strand.
GGGCCAAAACTGTGGGCGCAAGATAGCAACAGGGCGCACCGTGCTCAGGGTAAGGTGGGGCACTCACATCGAGCCAAAACTGGAGGAGTTGGGCTGCCCACCATGGGCCAAACCCAGTCGGTGCAGAGGCTGGAGGAGGCCGGAAGGGGGGCGCTGGGCCTTGGCAGCAGTAGGCCGGTCAACGCAGGGACGAGGCGAGCGAGCTGCTGCTGCTCGTTCTCTGCTCGGAGGAGGACGAGGCAGAAGGCAGGGGCGATGCAGGGGAAGCAGAGGCGCGGCGGTCTCGAGCGGCAGCGGGCTCCAGGGAAGGCCGGCGAGGTGCAGACGGGGTGGATCCGGCTGGCTGGCGCCGGATCCGGGCAACGACGGCACGGGTGGAGCTCAGGGGCGGCGTCAGTTCCCTGCTGGACTTCGGCCGACGGTGGAGCTCCTCCCGCGAGGCACAAGGAGGAGAAGCAGAGGAGGCCGCGGGCTCCTGGAGGTCTTGGGCGCTGGCTTGGCGACTCCTTCCTCGAGCCGCTGCCTGGGGGCACGGTCAGAGGAGGAACATGACACAGGGGCTCGGGTGCTCGGCGGAGAGGGAGCGGGACAATGACGGTGCAGCAGCGACGGAACTTGGGGAGGCGTCCGAGACGAGCGGATCCGGGTGCGTGGGGGCGTTCTCCGGCGAGGTGGTGCGCGAGCGGAGCTGAAGGAGGCGACGCACGTTCTCTGTTCAAAAGACAGAGAGCTTCAGATTGAGAGAGAGAAACGACGGGAGAGAGAGAGAGGGTCGAGGCCGGTCCTGGTCGACGGGGAAGACGGGGCGCGGTCCAGGTGGCTGGGTGCGCCGGCGGCAACGGCGCCATGGAGTGAGAGCAAACGGGAGGAGCTCGGGCAGGTGGTTGGATGGGGAAAAATTGGTAGTGGATCGATGGATTGGATCGATGGGGAAAGCGAGGAAGGTGGCGGCAACATGGGGATTGATGGATGGGACAGCTTCCCTAGGTTTTAGGGTTTGGTCTTTATATAACAAGTGAATTTTTGGGTAGGGGTATTTGGTCCCTTCGATTAAATCGGACGGTCTCAGATAAATAGGCTAGGGAGACCAAACAAAAAAAACAAAGATATTTTAGGAATGGTGGGGGATGATCTGGACCCATCGGTCATGACCGTGCGGGTCGGGTTTGGGAGAGGTTTCGGACGAGCAAGCGAGGGGGTCTGAGAGAGGTTAGGTTGGACCTGGCGGTGAGTGGGGGTGGGCTGTGCAGAAAGCCTTGGGCTGAGAGAAGAGAAGAGAGAGACCCGGCGACTGTTTCCGGAGACCGAAAACATCTGACGTTAGACTGGCTATATTGCCGCTATAGTTATCCGTTGGGGCATCAAACGGTCTCCGAATGCGATGAAACTTGGCAGACGGTCTACTGACAACAAAACAACACCGCATGCCAACTTTCATCCCATTCTGAGAACATTTTCCGGCCACTTATAAAATAATATTTCGGAGGTGCCGCGAGCGCGTGCAAGTGTGTCTCGGCTCAGAACGAACAACGGATGAAACTGGGCAAACCTGGGCGAATGCAAGTTTTGAAAACATGATGATGCAATGCACATGATGACATGGCAAGATGCAACACTCAAGCAAATGACATGGCAAATACAGCGAATAATTGGAAGACACCTGCGCAACGGCCTCGGGGCGTTACAGATATGATCGAGGTGGATTATGGTGGAGGGGGGGCACCGCACATGGTTTGGAACAATCAACTTGTGTGTCTAGAGGTGCCCCCTGCCCCTGTATATAAAGGAGCAAGGGGGGAGGCCGCCGGCCTTGGTGCGCCGCAAGGAGAGGAGGAATCCTCTTCCTACTAGGAAGAGGATTCATCCTTTCCTAGTCTAACTAGGAAGAGGGAAGGGGGGAAGAAAAGAGAGGGAGAGGGAGAGGGAAAGAGGGGCCGCGCCCCCTCCCCTAGTCCAATTCGGACTCCCCATGGGAGGGGCGCACCACCTCCTGGGCTGCTGCCCTCTCTCTCCCCTCAGGCCCACTAAGGCCCAATACTTCCCCAGGGGGTTCCGGTAGCCCCTCCGACACTCCGGTTTTCTCCGAAACCATCTGGAACACTTCTGGTGTCCGAATATAGTCGTCCAATATATCAATCTTTACGTCTCGACCATTTTGAGACTCCTCATCATGTCCATGATCACATCCGGGACTCTGTACTACCTTCGGTACATCAAAACACAAAAACTCATAATACCGATCGTCACTGAACTTTAAGCGTGCGAACCCTACGGGTTCGAGAACTATGTAGACATGACCGAGACACGTCTCCGGTCAATAACCAATAGCGGGACCTGGATGCTCATATCGGCTCCCACATATTTTATGAAGATCTTTATCAGTCAAACCGCATAACAACATATGTTGTTCCCTTTGTCATTGGTATGTTACTTGCCCGAGATTCGATCGTCGGTATTTTAATACCTAGTTCAATCTCGTTACTGGCAAGTCTCTTTACTCGTTCTGTAACACATCATCCTGCAACTAACTCATTAGTTACAATGCTTGCAAGGCTTATAGTGATGTGTATTACCGGGTGGGCCCAGAGATACCTCTCCGACAATCGGAGTGACAAATCCTAATCTCGAAATACGCCAACCCAACAAGTACCTTTGGAGACACCTGTAGAGTACCTTTATAATCACCCAGTTACGTTGTGACATTTGGTAGCACACAAAGTGGTAAACGGGAGTTGCATAATCTCATAGTCATAGGAACATGTATAAGTCATGAAGAAAGCAATAGCAACATACTAAATGATCAAGTGCTAAGCTAACGGAATGGGTCAAGTCAATCACATCATTCTCCTAATGATGTGATCCCGTTAATCAAATGACAACTCATGTCTATGGCTAGGAAACATAACCATCTTTGATCAATGAGCTAGTCAAGTAGAGGCATACTAGTGACACTCTGTTTGTCTATGTATTCACACATGTATCATGTCTCCGGTTAATAAAATTCTAGCATGAATAATAAACATTTATCATGATATAAGGAAATAAATAATACCTTTATTATTGCCTCTAGGGCATATTTCCTTCAGTCTCCCACTTGCACTAGACTCAATAATCTAGATTACACGGTAATGATTCTAACACCCATGGAGTCTTGCTGCTGATCATGTTTTGCTCGTGAGAGAGGCTTAGTCAACGGGTCTGCAGCGTTCAGATCCGTATTTATCTTGCAAATCTCTATGTCTCCCACCTGGACTTGATCCCAGATGGAGTTGAAGCGTCTCTTGATGTGCTTGGTTCTCTTGTGAAATCCGGATTCCATTGCCAAGGCAATTGCACCAGTATTGTCACAAAAGATTTTCATTGGACCCGATGCACTAGGTATGACACCTAGATCAGATATGAACTCCCTCATCCGGACTCCTTCATTTGCTGCTTCGGAAGCAGCAATGTACTCCGCTTCACACGTAGATCCCGCCATGACGCTTTGTTTAGAACTGCTCCAACTGACAACTCCACCGTTCAATATAAACACGTATCCGTTTTGCGATTTAGAATCGTCTGGATCAGTGTCAAAGCTTGCATCAACGTAACCATTTACGATGAGCTCTTTGTCACCTCCATAAACGAGAAACATATCCTTGGTCCTTTTCAGGTATTTCAGGATGTTCTTGACCGCTGTCCAGTGATCCACTCCTGGATTACTTTGGTACCTCCCTGCTAAACTAATAGCAAGGCACACATCAGGTCTGGTACACAACATTGCATACATGATAGAGCCTATGGCTGAAGCATAGGGAACATCTTTCATTTTCTCTCTATCTTCTGCAGCGGTCGGGCATTGAGTCTTATTCAACTTCACACCTTGTAACACAGGCAAGAACCCTTTCTTTGCCTGATCCATTTTGAACTTCTTCAAAACTTTGTCAAGGTATGTGCTTTGTGAAAGTCCAATTAAGCGTCTTGATCTATCTCTATAGATCTTGATGCCCAATATGTAAGAAGCTTCACCGAGGTCTTTCATTGAAAAACTCTTATTCAAGTATCCTTTTATGCTATCTAGACATTCTACATCATTTCCAATCAACAATATGTCATCCACATATAATATTAGAAATGCTATAGAGCTCCCACTCACTTTCTTATAAATACAGGCTTCTCCAAAAGTCTGTATAAAACCATATGCTTTGATCACACTATCAAAGCGTTTATTCCAACTCCGAGAGGCTTGCACCAGTCCATAAATGGATCGTTGGAGCTTGCACACTTTGTTAGCACCTTTTGGATCGATAAAACCTTCAGGTTGCATCATATACAACTCTTCTTCTAGAAATCCATTCAGGAATGCAGTCTTTACATCCATTTGCCAAATTTCATAATCATAAAATGTGGCAATAGCTAACATGATTCGGACGGACTTAGGCATCGCTACGGGTGAGAAGGTCTCATCGTAGTCAACTCCTTGAACTTGTCGAAAACCTTTCGCAACAAGTTGAGCTTTGTAGACAGTAACATTACCGTTAGCGTCTGTCTTCTTCTTGAAGATCCATTTATTCTTGATGGCTTGCCGATCATTCGTCAAGTTAACCAAAGTCCATACTTTGTGCTCATACATGGATCCCATCTCAGATTTCATGGCCTCAAGCCATTTTGCGGAATCTGGGCTCATCATCGCTTCCTCATAGTTCGTAGGTTCGTCATGGTCTAGTAACATGACCTCCAGAACATGATTACTGTACCAGTCTGGTGCGGATCTTACTCTAGTTGACCTACGAGGTTCGGTAGTAACTTGATCTGAAGTTTCATGATCATCATCATTAACTTCCTCACTAATTGGTGTAGATGTCACATGAGCCGGTTTCTGTGATGAACTACTTTCCAATAAGGGAGCAGGTACAGTTACCTCATCAAGTTCTACTTTCCTCCCACTCACTTCTTTCGAGAGAAACTCCTTCTCTAAAAAGGATCCAAATTTAGCAACAAAAGTCTTGCCTTCAGATCTGTGATAGAAGGTGTACCCAACAGTCTCCTTTGGGTATCCTATGAAGACACATTTCTCCGATTTGGGTTCGAGCTTATCAGGTTGAAGCTTTTTCACATAAGCATCACAGCCCCAAACTTTAAGAAACGACAACTTTGGTTTCTTGCCAAACCATAGTTCATAAGGTGTCGTCTCAACGGATTTAGATGGTGCCCTATTTAACGTGAATGTAGCCGTCTCTAAAGCATATACCCAAAATGATAGCGGTAAATCAGTAAGAGACATCATAGATCGCACCATATCTAGTAAAGTACGATTATGACGTTCGGACACACCATTACGTTGTGGTGTTTCGGGTGGCGTGAGTTGCGAAACTATTCAGCATTGTTTCAAATGAACACCAAACTCGTAACTCAAATATTCTCCTCCACGATCAGATCGTACAAACTTTATTTTCTTGTTACGATGATTTTCTACTTCACTCTGAAATTCTTTGAACTTTTCATATGTTTCAGACTTATGTTTCATGAAGTAGATATACCCATATCTGCTCAAATCATCTGTGAAGGTGAGAAAATAACGACACCCGCCACGAGCCTCAACATTCATTGGACCACATACATCAGTATGTATGATTTCCAACAAATCTGTTGCTCGCTCCATAGTTCCGGAGAACGACGTTTTAGTCATCTTGCCCATGACGCATGGTTCGCAAGTACCAAGTGATTCATAATAAAGTAATTCCAAAAGTCCATCGGAATGGAGTTTCTTCATGCGCTTTACACCAATATTGTAACGCCCATGATGCGGCTATATCTCCCACGTGTCGAGGCACGACTTGGAGCCATAACTGCAAGAAGGGTCATCTTCACACAATCCCATGTAATGAACAAGAATGGGATAAAGAGTTGGCTTACAATCGCCACTTCACACAATACGTAAATTAAACATACATCATTCAGAGTACAATCAAGGTCCGAGTACGGAACCAAAATAAAAGAAGACAACCCCAAATGCTAGATCCCCGATCGTCCCAACTGGGCTCCACTATTGATCATCAGGGAATGAAACATAGTAACGACCAAGTTCCTCGTCAAACTCCCACTTGAGCTCGGTTGCGTCACCTGCACTGGTATCGTCGGGACCTGCAACTGTTTTGGTAGAATCTGTGAGTCACGAGGACTCAGCAATCTCACACCCGCGAGATCAAGACTATTTAAGCTTATAGGAAGGATGGGGTAATGAGGTGGAGCTGCAGCAAGCACTAAGCAAATATGGTGGCTAACATACGCAAACAAGAGCAAGAAGAGGAGCAACGCAAGGGTCGCGAAGCTAGAAGTGATCAAGAAGTGATCCTGAAACTACTTACGTTCATACATAACCCAAACCGTGTTCACTTCCCGGGCTCCGCCGAAAAGAGACCATCATGGCTACACACGCAGTTGATGTATTTTAATTAAGTCAAGTGTCAAGTTCTCTACTACCGGATATTAACAAATTCCCATCTGCCACATAACCGCGGGCACGGCTCTCGAATGTTTATACCCTGCAGGGGTGTCCCAACTTAGCCCATCACAAGCTCTCACGGTCAACGAAGGATATTCCTTCTCCCAAGAAGACCCGATCAGACTCGGAATCCCGGTTACAAGACATTTCGACAATGGTAAAACAAGACCAGCAAGACCACCCGACTGTGCCGACAAATCCCGATAGGAGCTGCACATATCTCATTCTCAGGGCACACCGGATGAGACAGGCTACGAGTAAAACCAGACTTCGAGTTTCCCCGAGGTGGCCCCGCAGGCGGCTCGGTTCGGACCAACACTCGGAGGAGCACTGGCCCGGGGGGGCTAAAATAAAGATGACCCTTGGGCTCGCGAAAACCCAAGGGAAAGGTATAGGTGGTAGGCAAATGTAAAAGCAAGTTTGGGCCTTGCTGGAGGAGTTTTATTCAAAGCGAACCGTCAAGGGGGTCCCATAAATCACCCAACCGTGTAAGGAACGCAAAATCAAGGAACATAACACCGGTCTGACAGAACTAGGGCGGCAAGATTGAAACAAAACACCGGGCATAAGGCCGAGCCTTCCACCCTTTACCAAGTATATAGATGCATTGATTAAATAAGAGATATTGTGATATCCCAAAATATCCATGTTCCAACGTGGAACCAACTTCAACTTCACCTGCAACTAACAACGCTATAAGAGGGGCTGAGCAAAAGCGGTAACTTAGCTAAACAACGGTTTGCTAGGAAAGGATGGTTAGAGGCTTGACATGGCAATATGGAGGCATGATATAGCAAGTGGTAGGTAGCGTGACACAGTAATAGAGCGAACAACTAGCAAGCAAAGATAGAAGTGATTTCGAGGGTATGGTCATCTTGCTTGAGATCCCGCAAGGAAGAAGAACGAGTCCATGAATAAGACCAACGGACGAAGTCGAACGAATCCTCACAAACGCGACGTTATCGGAACTAACCCGAAGAGCAACACCGGAAAGAAGCAAACAACATGGTAAACAAGCATCACATGAATATGGCATGATGCACAATCAAGTATGATGCATGTCCGGTTTAATGAGGCATGGCATGGCAAAGTGCACAAACAACACTACAAATTAAGTGGAGCTCAATATGCAACGACTTGCATATTGAAGAAACACCACATGACTCATTTAGTTCTCTCTCGGTTATGTACCCAAAAATATTAAATGTTATTAAACATGGCAAGGGGTGAATCATATGAAAACTACCTATCTAGGCAAGTTTAAATGAGGCCGGAACAACAAACAACAATTCCGGAAAATCCCCATGTCCATTTTCCAAATTAGCTACTGTTCTGCCCTAAAACATATTTTAATGTTATTAAACAGTAAAACAAAGTGCAACATGTTAATCTATGCATTTTTCTACCCCATTTACATATAAAGTCTATTAAATTCCGAGTTACGGTTAATTAGTTATGAAATAAATCACTTTAACATGGCATTTATGCAAATTTAAACAAACAACATTTTAAACATTTTAAACATGAATGAAAGTGGCATATTATGAAACTAGATGAAATTCTAAGCACTTTTATATTTGGAGTTTTTACATATGGCATAGTCCATGAGTTATTATATGCATGAAGCTCGGGGTCCAAACTGTAAATATGCAGTTTTCTGGATAAATGCGAAAATCACAGCGCAGGAAAAAAAATACTACCGGCCGAAATAGATTGATCTGGGCTGCTCGCATTGGGCTCCAGGGAGCTGGCAGATCTGGGCCCGATGCGGTGCGGGGGTGGCTGGAGCTGGGCCAGTGGCTGGATAGGCCAACGCGGGCGGCACACGGTCAACAGGCAGAACGAGCGGGCGTCCTCTGCTCGACTGGAAACAGAGATGCGGCAGCGCGGGAAAGTCAGCGGGAGGACAGAGCGACGAGAACAGGGGAAGGTCGCCGGATCTGGGCGGCGGGGGCCCATCTCCGAAGATGGTGGCGCCGGCTAATGCTCCTGTTCGAGGCAAAGGATAGAGACAGAGATTAGAGGGGAAGAAGCTGAACATTAAGAAGAGGAGGCAGGGTACAGCGACATGACCTGGGTGGTCGCCGGCGACGGCGTCCATGGCGGGGTTTGTGGTAGCGGCAATAGGTCGAGCTCCTGCTCGAGGAAGAAGGCGCGCAAGGGGCTCGGCGGTTGGGGTCTCGAAGCGAACCAGAGGATCGAGCAGCAGTAGGAGGCAGCGGCGCTCGCTTGAACCGGATGAAGCAGAAGCGAGGTCGGGCATGGCGACGCGGGACTTGGCGAAGGGCGGCGCGACGAGGGACTTAGGGACGAGGTTCCGGTGACGAGGCGTTAGCAGGGGAGGCAGACGAGGTGCTGGCGTTGCGCCTCCTTCATGCAGAGAACGAGCGGGCCAGGTAGGGGACCAGGCGCCCAATGGCTTGAAGGCGGCGCGGTAGCGGACTTGGTACAAGGGCCTTGGGGCTCCGGTAGTGCCGGGAACGGCGAAAACGGACGAATCCGGTCATCGGCGCCGGATCCGAACCACGGCGGCACGGACGGAGCTCGAGTACGGTGCTGTAGCTTTGGTTGGCGGCGAGCTCCTGGTGAAGATAAGAGAGAGAGATATGAGAGACCGGAGGGAGAGAGGGACAAAAAGAGAAGATGGGGGGGAGGCGCAGTGGTGCTCATCTTTCTAGATGCTGGTGGCCGGCGTGAGGGAGACAAGGTGAGGACAAAGCGCTCAGTTGGAGGGTTCGAGCGACGGGAGGAGCGGGCGGTGGTGCGGTTGGATGGATGGATCGATGGAATTGGCTGGTGTGTGAAAACGAGGAGGGGATGGATCCCTAGAGAGAGTAGGTAGGTGGCGGCGGCAGGAGGATGGATGGGACAGCTCCCTAGAAATCAGGGTTCGGTCTGATTATATAGGTAGGGGACTGGGTAGGGACTAATCCAGTCCGTCCGATTATAATCGGGCGGTCGTAAATAAATAGGTTAGGTAGCCCGAATAATAAAATGGGGATGTTTTATAGATGTTTGGGGATGATCCAGACCCACTGGTAATGACAGCCCGGTTCGGGTCCGGGGCAGTTTCGGACACGAGCGAGGGGTCGATGCACTGTGCAAAGAGACTCCGGTTTGGGCAAGAGGGAAAACGAATAAAAAGGTTGGTCTCGAAATAGTCAATGAAAAGGGGGAACGCGGCAACTACGAGGGGATGCAAGTTTGAAAACAATGACAGCAACAGAGTGCCGATGCAATGCAAATGATGCGATGAAGAATGCAACAAGCAAATAAAACATACCGCAACAACGAAATAACTGGAAGGCTTTTGAAGCATCGGTCTTGGGGCGTCACAACACTCCACTTACAAGAGATCTCGTCCCGAGATCTAATGATGGAACCGAAGAGAAGCGGAAGAGGTAAAACAAAGTTGCTTCTTTGACAAAAGAGTGAAACCAATGAACCTTGAGAGGTTGGCAAAATTGAAAGAAAAAATACCATGGAGATGAACGAAATGAAAACACTCTGTTGGACAAGGAGCAAGGAATACAACGAGAAAGAAGAGCTTAAGTGAAAAGATAGACATTGAAACCACTCCGGTTGAAACAAGATGTACAAGGAACGATAAAGAACAATTACTACAACACTCCGGTTAAAAATGGAAGGGATAGAATATGAACTTGGCAAAATGAAAGCACTTGGACGAGACTCCGGTTAAAAGAGGAATGATAGACACAACACTCCCGTTGAATTGAAAGGCAAGGAAAAGAACATGATCTCCAAAATGAGATGATGGGTCGAAGAAAACATCATAATGCCTTCGGGACAAATGAAAGAGTGGAATCAAGAGAACAGAGAAAGAACAACAACTTCTATCACAATTGAATTTGAAAGAGCCTCCTTAAAAGAGGGATTGAACGGAATTGTTAAAAACCAACAACGAAACGAATAAGCTTGTAGTGGGCTTATGGGAAAGCTTCTCAAAATAAAGGAGAAATTCTGCCACTACGGAAACAACTAATATAATTGATAACACCAACGAGATGAAAAACTTCTTTCACCAAGAGGATAGGAGAAACCTTGGATCATTGATAAGCACCATAATAGCAACATTCCTTAGGGAAGGCTTTAGGTGAAATATGACACAAGATAACTCCAACAAAAAAAATGATGGATTTAAAATACCTCATTCTTGACAACAAGTGAATCATGGAACATGAATGGAAATTGTCAAGAAGGACATAACACCACCTCAAAAGATATTGTAGAAAGAATTGCACTTCGGAATGCAAGATGAAGAATACTTGAACTCCTCAAAACAAAACATGTGTTGAACACCATGTTTATCTTTGAGTATAGCTTGGCGGATCATAACTTAAAGAGAAATCTTGAAGAACAATTGAAGAATAAAAGAATCCTTGACGAATCACCATGTAGAGCCTCCATGAAGAACTTCAGTAATAAAAGGATGGTAGAAAGAAAGAGAAGTTGAAAAACACAAGGTGAAGCCTTGCGATGATTTAGATGGGGCTTCGCGATGAGATAATGCGAAAAAAACTTGGAACTCCGGAAAAGAAAAGATGAAGCATCTCGAACCGAGAAATGTGAGATGATGGGCAACTCTGGAACGGAGAAACTAGATAACTTGGATGAAACAATAATAAGAATTATGTTATGCGTATCCTTCACCAATTTAGATTGATGACAAGCAACGGATTTGGCATACTACTTATTCTCGTAGAAAGAATTAAGAGAGATATAGCGCAAACTTGAGAAAAGTCTTCAACGATCCGCCGGTAGGATTGGAAAGAACGAATGAATTGATATGATAACCAAGGAAGAGAACTCTTGAACGAACCATGTAAGAATTGAAAATGAACAAAGAAAACATAAAGAAACACCGAGAAGAATTACAAAAAGAACGAAGATACTTGGGGAAATTTAGATACAAGAGAATGAAGAGATCACGAGCTGACTAAGGAATACTTAAGCGATGCACCGGTAAGATTTGGAGAACGAGAGCTGAAAGCTGGCATGAATAATTATGAGATTATGGGCTCCAGAGAATCAAACTGAAAAAACTCCTGAACTGCTTTGGATGGATGAAAAGAATTCTCGCAATCGAAAACAATTATGAGAGGATGGCATCAAGCTAGAACCATGAATCTTCAAGAGAATGGACAAGATTTAGGAGAAATCCTTCTTCGGTCTTCAAATGTTGAGAATGATGATGAGAACCACCATGAATTATTGAGGCACTCCAGAACAATTTAGAATGGAAACGTTGAATCAATGATGAAAGAATTTGAAAGATCTTGGAGGAAGACATATGACGGATGACAATTCATTCTTACGTCACACTTTCAAAAGAATTTGGGAATAGCTCCGGGAAAATTAGAAGAGTCAGGTAAGATCCTGGGAAAAGACCTGTGGGTTAGGGTCCACTCAAAAGATACACCATTGAGCGATTTTGAAGAGAAATTGCACCGGTTGAATTGAATGACTTGAATGAGATAATAATCTCCAAATAGCTTGAACGGATTAAGAATGGAAACATGAATCTTCTGAGATATCTTCAACACTCGGGAACAAGTGAATAGCAAGAGGTGAATGATTAATTGGTGCACCAGAATGGGAAAGCATTGTGAAAAGAGGAAAAGAGATAAGATCAACACCGGAAGCTTGAATTGGATCCACCGGAGAAGAAAAGAGAACAAAGAATGATAAACTTGTCACTTCCTTAGCATCTTTATGGGAAATCACCGGATAAGAACACTGAAAGAAAAGAACGGAAAGACTTCCCATCAATAAAAACAAAGGATACTTGATTAAGAAATCCGAGTCCTTGTATAAAAGGGTGGGAGGGAGGAAAAAAAACAAAGGCAACTTGGGGATGGAACAAAACAGACACCGTTGAGAAAGCTTAAAATTGATCTCGCGAATGTTGAAATGATCGGATCCACTTGAAGAGAAGCACGTCGGTTGGAAGAGAATTGACATGACAAGCTCAGTGATCAAGAAGGATTATTATTCACAGAGAAATATGAGAACACCATTTAGAATAAGGTATGGAATCAACACTTGTCATTGAAGCAACTCGAATACCACAAAACAATACAAAAGCAAAGGATTTGGCTTGCAGAATAAGCCGGAAACAAACATATGATAGAGACTTCGTCCGAAGTTTTCGTGGTGGGGCCCACACAGGCTCGATCATAGAGCACCATCATGTACAAGGCAGTGCACATGACATACGAAGCGCCCCCGAGTCAGCATAGCCAAGGACTCTTTAAGACACAACGAGACCACTGTAAAACCAACCGTGGATAGGCGGACCACTAGACGTCGAACCCCAATCTCATATCATGCATCTGTCGGAAAGATATCCTAGGAGCTACTTGAATTACCACTTATAAACTCCTGAAACTTTCTGGTTATGCAATCAGGTGTTGGGGATACAGGGGAAGCATAATATCTCACCCAAAACTAGCAAATCCTACATCCAGCTGTATCCATCCTTCAACACATAACCAAGAAATCTTCGGAAATCATTTACATCAACCTTCGAAAAGCATCCGTTATATGAGTTATGGCAATACTCCCAAACTCCCGCCCCAGTACTGGGTGGCGTCGAGGTTATCTCACCAACAACTGCATAAAAGAGATTTTCGATGTCGGCGAAACTCAGGTATTCCAGAACCGCAACTATAAAATTGTGACGACAACACCTCGGAGCTCAACTCCTCGGGACACTGCCACAACCCCTAAATGTCAGGAGGCACCAAGAACAATGTTCTTGTCACAAAACCATTAGAACGATTCCAAAATACCCGCATGATCCTAAAAAAATTCGTGAAATTTGAGGAGAGGAGAGTCAAAACTTCTACGTCAGGGGGCCTCACCAGAGTGACGATGGGACTGAGGAGTAAAAAGAATCCTACTCTCTGATATATATAATCCTAAGACTCAAAACATTTTTCTAGACTCAACAACGCCAGCGATTCGATCAAGCAGGTGGCTCCAAAGTCGGGGATGGCTCTGATAACCAACTTGTAACGCCCACGATGCGACTATATCTCCCACGTGTCGAGGCACGACTTGGAGGCATAACCGCATGGTGGTTTTGTCGCGAGAAGGGTCATCTTCACACAATCCCATGTAATGAACAAGAATGGGATAAAGAGTTGGCTTACAATCGCCACTTCACACAATACATAAATTAAACATACATCATTTAGAGTACAATCAAGGTCCGAGTACGGAACCAAAATAAAAGAAGACAACCCCAAATGTTAGATCCCCGATCGTCCCAACTGGGCTCCACTACTAATCATCAGGGAATGAAACATAGTAACGACCAAGTTCCTCGTCGAACTCCCACTTGAGCTTGGTTGTGTCACCTGCACTGGTATTGTCGGTGCCAGCAACTATTTCGGTAGAATCTATGAGTCATGAGGACTCAGCAATCTCACACCCGCGAGATCAAGACTATTTAAGCTTATAGGAAGGATGGGGTAATGAGGTGGAGCTGCAGCAAGCACTAAGCAAATATGGTGGCTAACATACGCAAATAAGAGCAAGAAGAGGAGCAACGCAACGGTCGCGAAGCTAGAAGTGATCAAGAAGTGATCCTGAAACTACTTACGTTCATACATAACCCAAACCGTGTTCACTTCCCGGGCTCCGCCGTAACGAGACCATCATGGCTACACACGCGGTTGATGTATTTTAATTAAGTCAAGTGTCAAGTTCTCTACAGCCGGATATTAACAAATTCCCATCTTCCACATAACCACGGGCACGGCTCTCGAAATTTTATACCCTGCAGGGATGTCCCAACTTAGCCCATCACAAGCTCTCATGGTCAACGTAAGGATATTCCTTCTCCTAGGAAGACCCGATCAGACTCAAAATCCTGGTTACAAGACATTTCAACAATGGTAAAACAAGACCAGCAAGACCACCCGACTATGCCAACAAATCCCGATAGGAGCTCTACATATCTCGTTCTCAGGGCACACTGGATGAGACAGGCTATGAATAAAACCAGACTTCGAGTTTCCCCGAGGTGGCCCCGCAGGCGGCTCGGTTCGGACCAACACTCAGAGGAGCACTAGCCCGGGGGGGCTAAAATAAAGATGACCCTCGGGCTCGCGAAAACCCAAGGGAAAGGTGTAGGTGGTAGGCAAATGTAAAACCAAGGTTGGGCCTTGCTGGAGGAGTTTTATTCAAAGCGAACCGTCAAGGGGTCCCATAAATCACCCAACCGCGTAAGGAACGCAAAATCAAGGAACATTACACCGGTCTGACAGAACTAGGGCGGCAAGAGTGGAACAAAACACCAGGCATAAGGCCGAGCCTTCCACCTTTTACCAAGTATATAGATGCATTGATTAAATAAGAGATATTGTGATATCCCAAAATATCCATGTTCCAACATGGAACCAACTTCAACTTCACCTGCAACTAACAACGCTATAAGAGGGGCTGAGCAAAAGCGGTAACTTAGCCAAACAACGGTTTGCTAGGAAAGGATGGTTAGAGGCTTGACATGGCAATATGGGAGGCATGATATAGCAAGTGGTAGGTAGCGCGGCATAGTAATAGAGCGAACAACTAGCAAGCAAAGATAGAAGTGATTTCGAGGGTATGGTCATCTTGCCTGAGATCTTGCAAGGAAGAAGAATGAGTCCATGAAGAAGACCAACGGACGAAGTCGAACGAATCCTCACAAACGCGACGTTATTGGAACTAACCCGAAGAGCAACACCGGAAAGAAGCAAACAACATGGTAAACAACCATCACATGAAAATGGCATGATGCACAATCAAGTATGATGCATGTCCGGTTTAATGAGGCATGGCATGGCAAAGTGCACAAACAACACTACAAATTAAGTGGAGCTCAATATGCAACGACTTACATATTGACGAAACACCACATGACTCATTTAGTTCTCTCTCGGTTATGTACCCAAAAATATTAAATGTTATTAAACATGGCAAAGGGTGAAGCATATGAAAACTACCTATCTAGGCAAGTTTAAATGAGGCCGGAACAACAAACAACAATTCCGGAAAATCCCCATGTCCATTTTCCGAATTAGCTACTTTTCTTCCCTAAAACATATTTTAATGTTATTAAACAGTAAAACAAAGTGTACCATGTTAATCTATGCATTTTTCTACCCCATTTACATATAAAGTTTATTAAATTCTGAGTTACGGTTAATTAGTTATGAAATAAATCATTTAACATGGCATTTATGCAAATTTAAACAAATAACATTTTAAACATGGATGAAAGTAGCATATTATGAAACTATATGAAATTCTAAGCACTTTTCATATTTGGAGTTTTTACATATGATGCATAGTTCATGAGTTATTATATGCATGAAGCTCGGGGTCCAAACTATAAATATGCAGTTTTCTGGATAAATGCGAAAATCACAGTGCAGGGAAAAAATACTACGGGCCAAAATAGATGGATCTGGGCTGCTCACACTGGGCTCCAGGGAGCTGGCAGATCTGGGCCCGATGCAGTGCGGGAGTGGCTGGATAGGCCAACGCGGGCGACACACGGTCAACGGGCAAAACGAGCGGGCGTCCTCTGCTCGACTGGAAACGGAGCTGCGGCGGCGCGGGTAAGTCAGCGGGAGGACGGAGCAACGAGAACGGGGGAATATCACCGGATCTGGACGGCGGGAGCCCATCTTCGAAGATGGTGGCGCCGGCTGGTGCTCCTGTTCGAGGCAAAGGATAGATACAGAGATTAGAGGGGAAGAAACAGAACATGAAGAAGAGGAGGCAGGGTACAACGACATGACCTGGGTGGTCGCCGGCGACGGCGTCCATGGCGGGGTTTGCGGTAGCGGCAGCAGGTCGAGCTCCTGCTCGAGGAAGAAGGCGCGCAAGGGGCTCGGCGGTTGGGGTCTCGAAGGGAACCAGAGGATCGAGCAGCAGAAGGAGACAGCGGCGCTCGCTCGAACCGGATGAAGCAGAAGCGAGGTCGGGCATGGCAACGCGGGACTTGGTGAAGGGCGGCACGACGAGGGACTTAGGGACGAGGTTCCGGCGACGAGGCGTTAGCAGGGGAGGCAGACGAGGCGCTGGCGTTGCGCCTCCTTCGTGCAGAGAACGAGTGGGCCAGGCAGGGGACCAGGCGCCCGATGGCTTGAAGGTGGCGTGGCGGCGGACTTGGTACAAGGGCCTTGGGGCTCCGGTAGAGCCG
This sequence comes from Triticum dicoccoides, assembly GCF_002162155.2. Classification (NCBI taxonomy): domain Eukaryota; kingdom Viridiplantae; phylum Streptophyta; class Magnoliopsida; order Poales; family Poaceae; genus Triticum; species Triticum dicoccoides. The sequence goes on from NC_041385.1 coordinate 605,411,282, forward strand.
GGAACAGCGAAAACGGACGAATCCGGTCGTCGATGCTGCATCCGTACCACGGCGGCACGGACGGAGCTCGAGGACAGTGCTGCAGCTTTGGTTGGCGGCGAGCTCCTGGTGAAGATAAGAGAGAGAGATGAGAGACCGGAGGGAGAGAGGGACATAAAGAGAAGATGGGGGAAGGCGCGGTGGTACTCATCTTGCTAGCTGCTAGTGGCCGGCGTGAGGGAGACGAGGTAAGGACGAAGCGCTCAGTTGGAGGGTTCGAGCAACGAGAGGAGCGGGCGGTGGTGCAGTTGGATGGATGGATCGATGGAATTGGCTGGTGTGTGAAAACGAGGAGGGGATGGATCCCTAGATAGAGTAGGTAGGTGGCGGCGGCAGGAGGATGGATGGGACAACTCCCTAGAAATCAGGGTTCGGTCTGATTATATACGTAGGGGACTGGGTAGGGACTAATCCAGTCCGTCCGATTATAATCGGGCGGTCGTAAATAAATAGGCTAGGTAGCCCGAATAATAAAACGGGGATGTTTTATAGATGTTTGGGGATGATCCGGACCCACTGGTAGTGACAGCCCGGTTCGGGTCCGGGGCAGTTTCAGACACGAGTGAGGGGTCGATGCACTGTGCAAAGAGACTCCGGTTTAGGCAAGAGGGAAAACGGAGAAAAAGGTTGGTCTCGGAACAGTCAATGAAAAGGGGGAACGCGGCAACTGTGAGGGGATGCAAGTTTGAAAACAATGACGGCAACAGAGTGCCGATGCATTGCGAATGATGCGATGAAGAATGCAACAAGCAAATAAAACACACCGCAACAACGTAATAACTGGAAGGCTTTTGAAGCGTCGGTCTTGGGGCATCACAAATATGACCTAAACGACAGTGCCACAAATAAGTTGCACTATCATTATCAACTCTGCATCTTTTGGCTTCAATAATATGAATATGTGTATCACTACTATCGAGATTTAATATAAATAGACCACTCTTCAAGGGTGCATGACCATAAAATATATAACTCATATAAATAGAAAAACCATTGTTCTCTGATTTAAATGAATAACCGTCTTGCATCAAACAAGATCCAGATAGAATGTTCATGCTCAATGATGGCACCAAATAACAATTATTTAGGTCTAAAACTAATCCCGAAGGTAGATGTAGAGGTAGCGTGCCGGCCGCGATCACATCGACTTTGGAACCATTTCCCACGCGCGTCGTCACCTCGTCCTTAGCCAATCTTGGCTTAATCCATAGCCCCTGTTTCGAGTTGCAAATATTAGCAATAGAACCAGTATCAAATACCCAGGTGCTACTGCGAGCATTAGTAAGGTACACATCAATAACATGTATATCACATATACCTTTGTTCACATTGCCATCCTTCTTATCCGCCAAATACTTGGGGCAGTTCCGCTTCTAGTGACCAGTCTGCTTGCAGTAGAAGCACTCAGTCTCAGGCTTAGGTCCAGACTTGGTTTTTTTCTCTTGAGCAGCAACTTGTTTGCTGTTCTTCTTGAACTTCCCCTTCTTCTTGACTTTGCCCTTTTTCTTGAAACTAGTGGTCTTGTTGACCATCAACACTTGATGCTCCTTCTTGATTTCTACCTCCGCAGCTTTTAACATTGCGAAGAGCTCGGGAATTGTCTTATCCATCCCTTGCATATTATAGTTCATCACGAAGCTCTTGTAGCTTGGTGGCAGTGATTGAAGAATTCTGTCAATGACACTATCATCCGGAAGATTAACTCCCAGTTGAATCAAGTGATTGTTATACCCAGACATTCCGAGTGTATGCTCACTGACAGAACTATCATCCGGAGACTTCATATCTCTCAATCCGGACATTTTCTTGAAATATTAACTTCAGCTCCTGGAACATCTCATATGCTCCATGACGTTCAAAACGTCATTGCAGTCCTGGTTCTAAGCCGTAAAGCATGGCGCACTGAACTATCGAGTAGTCATCAGCTTTGCTCTGCCAAACATTCATAACATCTAGTGTTGCTCCTGCAGTAGGTTTGGCACCTAGCGGTGCTTCCAGGACGTAATTCTTCTATGCAGCAATGAGGATAATCCTCAAGTTACGGACCTAGTCCGTGTAATTGCTACCATCATCTTTCAACTTTGCTTTCTCAAGGAATGCATTAAAATTCAACGGAACAACAACACGGGCCGTCTATCTACAACAACATAGACATGCAAAATACTATCAGGTACTAAGTTCATGATAAATTAAAGTTCAGTTAATCAAATTATTAAAGAACTCCCACTTAGATAGACATCCCTGTAATCATCCAAGTGATCACGTGATCCATATACCCTAAACCATGTCCGATCATCACGTGAGATGGAGTAGTTTTCAATGGTGAACATCACTATGTTGATCATATCTACTATATGATTCACGCTCGACCTTTCAGTCTCAGTGTTCCGAGGCCATGTCTGCATATGCTAGGCTCGTCAAGTTTAACCTGAGTATTCCGTGTGTGCAAAACTGTCTTGCACCCATTGTATTTCAACGTAGAGCTTATCACACCCAATCATCACGTGGTGTCTCGGCACGAAGAACTTTCGCAATGGTGCATACTCAGGGAGAACACTTATACCTTGAAATTTAGTGAGAGATCATCTTATAATGCTACCGTCAATCTAAGCAAAATAAGATGCATAAAAGATAAACATCACATGCAATCAATATAAGTGATATGATATGGCCATCATCATCTTGTGCTTGTGATCTCCATCTCTGAAGCACCATCATGATCACCATCGTCACTGGCGTGACACCTTGATCTCCATCATAGCATCGTTGTCGTCTCGCCAACTATTGCTTCTACGACTATCGCTACCGCTTAGTGATAAAGTAAAGCAATTACAGGGCGATTGCATTGCATACAATAAAGCGACAACCATATGGCTCCTGCCAGTTGCCGATAACTCAGTTACAAAATATGATCATCTCATACAATAAATTTAGCATCATGTCTTGACCATATCACATCACAACATGCCCTGCAATAACAAGTTAGATGTCCTTTACTTTGTTGTTGCAAGTTTTACGTGGCTGCTACGGGCTGAGCAAGAACTGTCCTTACCTATGCATCAAAACCACAACGATAGTTCGTCAAGTTAGTGTTGTTTTAACCTTCTCAAGGACCGGGCGTAGCCACACTCGATTCAACTAAAGTTGGCGAAACTGACACCCGCTAGTCACCTTTGTGCAAAGTACGGCGGTAAAACCAGTCTCACGTAAGCGTACACGTAATGTCGGCCCGGGCCGGTTCATCCAACAATACCGCCGAACCAGAGTGTGACATGCTGGTAAGCAGTATGACTTGTATCGCCCACAACTCACTTGTGTTCTAGTCGTGCATATAACATCAACACATAAAACCAGGCTCGGATGCCACTGTTGGGGAACGTAGTAATTTCAAAAAAATTCCTACGCATACACAGGATCAAGGTGATGCATAGCAACGCGAGGGGAGAGTGTGTCCATGTAACCTCGTAGACCAAAAGCGGAAGCGTTAGCACAATGCGGTTGATGTAGTCGTACGTCTTCACGATCCAACCGATCCAAGTACCGAACGCATGGCACTTCCGAGTTCAGCACACGTTCAACTCGATGACCACCCGCGATCTCCGATCCAGCAAAGCTTCGCAGGAGAGTTTCGTCAGCATGACGGCGTGATGACGGTGATGATGATGTTACCGACGCAGGGGTTCGCCTAAGCATCGCTACAATATGATCGAGGTGGATTATGGTGGAGGGGGGCACCGCACACGGCTTCGAACAATCAACTTGTGTGTCTAGAGGTGCCCTTCTACCCCCGTATATAAAGGAGCAAGGGGGGGAGGCCGCCGGCCTTGGTGCACCCCAAGGAGAGGAGGAATCCTCTTCCTACTAGGAAGAGGATTCATCCTTTCCTAGTCCAACTAGGAAGAGGGAAGTGGGGAAGGAAAGAGGGGGAGAGGGAGAGGGAAAGAGGGGCTGCGCCCCCTCCCCTAATCCAATTCGGACTCCCCATGGGAGGGGGCGCGCCACCTCCTGGGCTGCTGCCCTCTCTCTCCCCTCAGGCCCACTAAGGCCCAATACTTCCCCGGGGGGTTCCGATAACCCCTCCGGCACTCCGGTTTCTCCGAAACCATCCGGAACACTTTTGGTGTCCGAATATAGTCGTCCAATATATCAATCTTTACATCTCAACCATTTTGAGACTCCTCGTCATGTCCGTGATCACATCCGGGACTCCGAACTACCTTCGATACATCAAAACACAAAAACTCATAATACCGATCGTCACCGAACTTTAAGTGTGCGGACCCTACGTGTTCGAGAACTATGTAGACATGACCGAGACACGTCTCCGGTCAATAAACAATAGCGGAACCTGGATGCTCATATTGGCTCCCACATATTCTACGAAGATCTTTATCAGTCAAACCGCATAACAACATACGTTGTTCCCTTTGTCATCGGTATGTTACTTGCCCGAGATTCGGTCGTCGGTATCTTAATACCTAGTTCAATCTCGTTACCGGCACGTCTCTTTACTCGTTCAGTAATACATCATCCCGCAACTAACTCATTAGTCACAATGCTTGCAAGGCTTATAGTGATGTGTATTACCGAGTGGGCCCAGAGATACCTCTCCGACAATCGGAGTGACAAATCCTAATCTCAAAATACGCCAACCCAACAAGTACCTTTGGAGACACCTGTAGAGCACCTTTATAATCACCCAGTTATGTTGGGACGTTTGGTAGCACACAAAGTGTTCCTCCGGTAAACGGGAGTTGCATAATCTCATAGTCATAGGGACATGTATAAGTCATGAAGAAAGCAATAGCAACATACTAAACGATCAAGTGCTAATCTAACAGGATGGGTCAAGTCAATCACATCATTCTCCTAATGATATGATCCCGTTAATCAAATGACAACTCATGTCTATGGCTAGGAAACATAACCATCTTTGATCAACGAGCTAGTTAAGTAGAGGCATACTAGTGACACTCTGTTTGTCTATGTATTCACACATGTATCATGTCTCCGTTTAATACAATTCTAGCATGAATAATAAAAATTTATCATGATATAAGGAAGTAAATAATAACTTTATTATTGCCTCTAGGGCATATTTCCTTCAAAATTTTCATTATAAGAACTTGGCTTGTATATTCCACCAATGGGCTTCCTCAAATGCCCTAGGTCTTCATGAGCAAGCAAGTCGGATGCACACCCACTTAGTTTCTTCTGTTGAGCTTTCATAGATTTATAGCTCTAGTGCATCCGTTGCATGGCAATCCCTACTCCTTGCATTGACATCAATTGATGGGCATCTCCCTAGCCCGTTGATTAGCCGCGTCAATGTGAGACTTTCTCCTTTTTTGTCTTCTCCACATGACCCACATCTCCCTAGCCCGTTGATTAGTGCTATACCCATGGCTCATGCTCATGTATTGCGTGAAGGTTGAAAGAGTTTGAGATTACTAAAGTATGAAACAATTGCTTGGCTTGTCATCGGGGTTGTGCATGATGAGAGCATTCTTGTGTGACGAAAATGGAGCATGACCAAACTATATGATTTTGCAGGGATGAACTTTCTTTGGCCATGTTATTTTGAGAAGACATAATTGCTTAGTTAGTATGCCTGAAGTATTATCATTTTTATGTCAATATTAAACTTTTATCTTGAATCTTTCGGATCTATTCGATGTAATTCTTTTTGCGGTGTGTTTGTCGAGATCCGATGAATTGTGGGTTTATGATCAAGATTATCTATGAACAATATTTGGTTCTTCTCTGAATTCTTATATGTATGATTTGATATCTTTGCAAGTCTCTTCGAATTATCAGTTTGGTTTGGCCTACTAGATTGATCTTTCTTGCAATGGGAGAAGTGCTTAGCTTTGGGTTCATTCTTGCGGTGTCCTTTCCTAGTGATAGCAGGGGCAACAAGGCACATATTGTATTGTTGCCATCGAGGATAAAAGATGGGGTTTATATCATATTGCTTGAGTTTATCCCTCTACATCATGTCATCTTGCCTAATGCGTTACTCTGTTCTTATGAACTTAATACTCTAGATGCATGCTGGATAGCGGTCGATGTGTGGAGTAATAGTAGTAGATGCAGAATCGTTTTGGTCTACTTGACACGGACGTGATGCCTATATACATGATCATGCCTAGATATTCTCATAACTATGCGCTTTTCTATCAATTGCTCGACAGTAATTTGTTCACCCACCGTAGATTATGCTATCTTGAGAGGAGCCACTAGTGAAACCTATGGCCCCCGGGTCTATTTTCCATCATATAAGTTTCCAATATATTTTATTTTGCAATATTTACTTTCCAATCCATATCATAAAAATACCAAAAATATTTACCTTATTATCTCTATCAGATCTCACTTTTGCAAGTTGCCGTGACGGGATTGAAAACCCCTTTTATCACGTTGGTTGCAAGGTTCTTATTTGTTTGTGTAGGTACGAGGCGATTTGCGTGTATCCTCCTACTGGATTGATACCTTGGTTCTAAAAAACTGAGGGAAATACTTACACTACTTTGCTGCATCACCCTTTCCTCTTCAAGGGAAAACTAATGCATTCTCAAGAGGTAGCACTATCCCACTCGTTTGACCTTTTGCAGTTTGGGGTTCAGACATGATTGGATCTTTCAAGACCGGCAGAAGTGGTTTCACTCATTTGCTCGTAGCAGTCGTCAAATTCACCAAATGGATCGAAGCCAAGCCTATCAAGAACTTTGATTCAAGCACTGCCATCAGTTTCATCAGGGAGCTAATATTTAGATATGGAGTCCCTCACAACATTATCACAGATAACGGCTCCAACTTTGATTCGAATGAGTTCAGAGCATTTTGTGCTTCCCTAGGCACTCAGGTCGATTACGCATCTGTTGCGCACCCGCAGTCAAATGGGCAAGCAGAAAGGGCGAATTGTTTGATCCTTCAAGGGCTGAAACCCCGACTGATGCGCGATCTCAAGCATGCTGCTGGGGCCTGGGTGACTGAATTGCCATCCATCCTATGGGGACTGAGAAGAACTCCCAACCGGTCGACTGACCGAACTCCTTTCTTCATGGTGTATGGTGCTGAAGCTGTGCTTCCGAGTGACTTGCTACACAATGCCCCCTGGGGTGGAACTCTTCTCAGAAGCTGAAGCGGAACAAGCACGCCAAGATGCAGTTGATCTCCTGGAGGAAGAACGTGAGATGGCTTTGATCCGGTCGACCATCTATCAACAAGACCTGCGTCGATTCCATGCCCGCAATGTCAGAGGTCGAGCATTCCAAGAAGGAGACCTTGTGCTCCGAGTGCATCAGAAACGACCTCACCTGCTCACTCCGACCTGGGAAGGTCCCTTCATCATCACCAAGGTGCTCCACAATGGAGCGTATCACCTCTACAACATAGCCAAGAAAGAAGATGAGCCACGCTCGTGGAATGCGGAGCTGCTCCGCCGTTTCTATACCTAAACACTCGGATCGACAAGTTGTAATAAGAATCCTTCAGTTTGCTTATCAAAGACAAGATTTTTTGCAGTATCTTAATGATTGTTATCCCATAAACACATGTGTTCAAATCCCCTAGTGGGTGGCTTAGCCGCGAATAGGATTCGCCTAAGTTTTAAAAACACTCCAAGTGAAGAGCAATCCTCTCACTCGGGGCTTAGCTGCGAATCAGATTCGCCTAAGTTAAAAAACCACTCCGAGTGGAGAGCAACCCTCTCACTCGGGGGCTTAGCTGCGACCCTGTACTCGCCTAAGTTTCAAAAACACTCCAAGTGAAGAGCAACCCTCTCACTCGGGAGCTTAGCTGCGACCCCGTACTCGCCTAAGTTTCAAAAACACTTCGAGTGAAGAGCAATCCTCGCACTCGGGGGCTTAGCTGCGATCCCGTACTCGCCTAAGTTTCAAA
>NC_041385.1:605419501-605472271 GCF_002162155.2 Triticum dicoccoides
GACCCGTATTCACTTAAGTTACAAAATACTCCGAGTGGAGAGCAATCCTCTCACTCAAGGGCTTAGCTGCGACCCCGTACTCGCCTAAGTTACAAAATACTTCGAGTGGAGAGCAATCCACTCACTCGGGGACTTAGCTGCGACCCCGTACTCACCTAAGTTACAGAATACTCCGAGTGGAGAGCAATCCTCCCACCAGGGGGCTTTGCTGTGATCCCGTACCTCGCCTAAGTTAAAAAACCACTCCGAGTGAAGAGCAACCCTCTCACTCGGGGACTTAGCTGCGACCCCGTTCTCGCCTAAGTTTTAAATTACTCCGAGTGATGAGCGATTCTCCTGAGGGAGTCCTGGATTAGGGGTTCCTCGGACAGCCGGACTATATACTTTGGCCGGACTGGTGGACTATGAAGATACAAGATTGAAGACTTCGTCTCGTGTCCGGATGGGACTCTCCTTTGCGTGGAAGGCAAGCTTGGCAGTTCAGATCTGTAGATCTCCTCCCTTGTAACTGACTCTGTGTAACCCTAGCCCCCTCCCGTCTATATAAACCGGAGGGTTTAGTCCGTAGGACAACAACAATCATAATCATAGGCTAGCTTCTAGGGTTTAGCCTCTACGATCTCGTGGTAGATCAACTCTTCTAATACTCATATAATCAAGATCAATCAAGCAGGAAGTAGGGTGTTACCTCCATCGAGAGGGCCCAAACCTGGGTAAACATTGTGTCCCCCGCCTCCTGTTACCATCCGCCTTAGACGCACAGTTCAGGACCCCCTACCCGAGATCCGCCGGTTTTGACACCGACATTGGTGCTTTCATTGAGAGTTCCACTATGCCGTCATGATAAAGGCTTGATGGCCCCTTCGATCATCGGCAACGAAGCAATCAGGGTGAGGTTTTCCTTCCCGGATAGATCTTCGTATTCGGCGGCTTCGTACTACGGGCCAACTCGCTTGGCCATCTGGAGCAGACCGAGAGCTACGCCCCTGGCCATCAGGTCAGGTTTGGAAGCTTGAACTATACTGCCGACATCCACGGAGACTTGATCTTCGACGGATTCGAGCCCACGTCAGGTGCGCCGCACAGTCACGATGAGCATGACTTAGCTCTGCCATCGGACGGTGTTCGGGAGATCACACCTGTGGCCACTCCGGCCCTCAGTCCGGAGTAGATCGCGTCGTCCGAGGACGGGGGGATGGACCCCGCCATGGAGGCCGCACACTCAGCGGCGTTAGAGCCGAATACTGACTTCACCTCTTATGCGACCTGTGTTACCGGGCACTTGGATTCGTCCCCGGCCACGGGCTCCGAACCGCCTGCGTTTGTGCCTATCGAATCTGATTGGGCACCGATCATGGAGTTTTCCTCCACAGATATCTTTCAGCACTCGCCCCTGGGCGACGTGCTAAATTCATTAAGGTATCTCTCCTTGTCAGGAGACCCTTGGCCGAACTATGTCCGACTTGAGTGGGAAGTGGACGACGAAGAAATTCGTTCCCCATCCACCACCCACTTAATAGCCACTATCGATGACTTAACCGACATGCTCGATTTCGGCTCCGAAGACATCGACGGTATGGACGATGATGCAGGAGACGAACAGGAACCACCGCCCACAGGGCGCTGGACTTCCACCTCATCATATGATATATATATATATATATATGGTGGACACCCCCAAAGAAAGCGATGGCAATAAGGCAACGAAGGATAATCCATCTGAGAAGTGATGAACCACAAGTATAGGGGATCTATCGTAGTCTTTTCAATAAGTAAGAGTGTCGAACCCAACGAGGAGCAGAAGGAAATGATAAGCTGTTTTCAGCAAGGTATTCTCTGCAAGTACTGAAATAAGTGGTAACAGATAGTTTTGTGATAGGATAAATTGTAATGAGCAACAAGTAACATAAGTAAATAAAGTGCAGCAAGGTGGCCCAATCCTTTTTGTAGCAAAGGACAAGCCTGGACAAACTCTTATAATAGGAAAAGCGCTCCCGAGGACACATGGGAATATCATCAAGCTAGTTTTCACCATGTTCATATGATTCGCATTCGGTACTTTGATAATTTGATATGTGGGTGGACCGGTGCTTGGGTGCTGTTCTTACTTGAACAAGCATCCCACTTATGATTAACCTCTATTGCAAGCATCCGCAAATACAACAAAAGTATTAAGGTAAACCTAACCATAGCATGAAACATGTGGATCCGAATCAGCCCCTCACGAAGCAACACATAAACTAGGGTTTAAGCTTCTGTCACTCTAGCAACCCATCATCTACTTATTACTTCCCAATGCCTTCCTCTAGGCCCAAATAATGGTGAAGTGTTATGTAGTCAACATTCACATAACACCACAAGAGGCTAGACAACATACATCTCATCAAAATATCGAACGAATACCAAATTCACATGAATACTAATAGCAAGACTTCTCCCTTGTCCTTAGGAACAAACTTAACTACTCACAAAGCATATTCATGTTTATAATCAGAGGGGTAATAATATGCATAAAGGATCTGAACATATGATCTTCCACCAAATAAACCAACTAGCATCAACTACAAGGAGTAATCAACACTACTAGCAACCTACTAGTACCAATCCCGGACTTGGAGACAAGAATTGGATACAAGAGATGAACTAGGGTTTTGAGATGAGATGGTGCTGGTGAAGATGTTGATGGAGATTGCCCTCTCCCGATGAGAGGAGCGTTGGTGATGACGATGGCGATGATTTCCCCCTCCCGGAGGGAAGTGTCCCCGGCAGAACAGCTCTGCCGGAGCCCTAGATTGGTTCCGCCAAGGTTCCGCCTCGTGGCGGTGGAGTCTCGTCCCAAAAGGTTGCTTCTGATTTTTTTCTCGACGAAAGACTTCTTATAGCAGAAGATGGTCATCGGAGAGCCACCAGGGGGCCCACGAGGTAGAGGGCGCGCCCCCCACCCTCGTGGACAGGGTGTGGCCCCGCTGGCCTTCATCTTTGGCGAGGATTTTTTATTATTTAATATAAGATATTCCATGGAGTTTCAGGACTTTTGGAGTTGTGCAGAATAGGTCTCTAATATTTGCTCCTTTTCCAGCCCAGAATTCCAGCTGCCGGCATTCTCCCTCCTTATGTAAACCTTGTAAAATAAGAGAGAATAGCCATAAGTATTGTGACATAATGTGAAGTAACATCCCATAATGCAATAAATATCGATATAAAAGCATGATGCAAAATGGACATATCAACTCCCCCAAGCTTAGACCTCGCTTGTCCTCAAGCGAAAAGCCGATAACAATAAATATGTCCCCATGTTTAGAGGAAGAGGCGTCGATAAAAATAAAATACGGAGATGAAGGCATCATGATTATTCTCATAACAACAACATATATAGATTTTGTCATATGATTACTTATATTCAAGTGATGATCTATTCACAATGCAAAAGTATGAATCAGAAACCTATTGAGAACCAACAAACTATAACCTCAGTCATTGAAGCAATTGAAATTTATCATAACATCAGAAAGAGTCTATGTCAGAGATTAAAAAGCAAGTCCACATACTCAACTATCATCTAGTCCTTCATAATTGCTAACACTCACGAAATACTTGTGGTTATGAAGTTTTAATCGGACACAGAGAAAGATAGGGGCTTATAGTTTCGCCCCACAACCTTTTACCTCAAGGGTAATGTCAACAATAATAACTCACGCTCCCCTACATCCAATTATATATATATATATATATATATATATATATATATATATATATATATATATATATATATCAAGTTCTTTCCAACATGCTGGGCTTGCCAAAGGATAAAACGAAAAAGGAAAGGTGAAGATCACCGTGACTCTTGCATAAGGTAGAAGATAATAATAAAAGATAGGCTCTTGGCAGAGGGAAGCAGAGGTTGCCATGTGCTTTTATGGTTGGATGCACAAAATCTTAATGCGAAGGAATGTCACTTAATATTGCCCCTTGTGATATGAACCTTTATTATGCAGTCCGTCGCTTTTATTACTTCCACATCACAAGATCGTATAAAGCTTATTTCTCCCACACCAATCAATGATACATATTTAGAGCAATTTTTATTGCTTTGCACCAATGACAACTTACTTGAAGGATCTTACTAAATCCATAGGTAGATATGGTGGACTCTCATGGCAAAACTGGTTTAAGGGTATTTGGAAGCACAAGTAGTATCTCTACTTGGTGCTGAGAATTTGGCTAGCATGAGGGGGAAAGGCAAGCTCAACATGTTAGAGGATCCATGACAACATACTTTATCTCAGATATAAGAAAACATAACTCATTACATTGTCTTCCTTGTCCAACATCAACTCTTTAGCATGTCATATTTTAATGAGTGCTCCCAATCATAAAAGATGTCAATGATAACATATTTATATGTGAAACCTCTCTTTCCTCATTACTTCCTATTAATTGCAACGATGACCAAAACTATGTCTGCCAACTCCCAACAACTTTTAATCATCATACTCTTTCTATGTGAAGTCATTACTCTCAATAAGATCAATATGAACTCTTTGCTTCTTTTTATTAATTTTCTCTTTTCTTTTATTCACTCAAGATCATGGCAAAATAATCAAGCCCTTGACTCAACACTAATCTTTATTATATATAGCTCACGGACTCGATTACATAGAGAGATCATAAAGCAAAACTCAAAACTAGATCATGCCATAAACTTTATTCTACTAGATCAAGATACTACTAATAGGATCGAACTAAGAAAAATGGTAAAGATAGGAGATGTGTTTGTGATACGATACCGGGGCACCTCCCCCAAGCTTGGCGGTTGCCAAGGGGAGTGCCCATACCCATGTGATTATGTCTCCCTCTTTATCGGTGAAGAAGGTGGAGGTGTTGTCGATGATGCGGGCTTGGCGTCCATCTTCCAAGGCATAGGCTCACCATCATAGAAGGATGATCGAGTCTCCAGGATCCTCAAATCTGTAGCCAAACTCATCCTTTTGAATCTATATTCATACTCACAGTTTTGGTTTTGCAGGTCATAGATTTGGGCTTGGAGGTGCTCGATCTTCTCATGAAGCTTGAAGATGGCCTCCCCGATGTTGTCAGCATCCAGCTTATGGTTGCTCGTGAACTCCGCGATCATCATGTGGTTGGAGTTGAGTCCACGTTCCACCATCCCTTGACACTTGAAAACTTGTTGCTCCACTGCTTTGAGCCTCGCCTCCATGCTTTCGGTCCCCTTGGGTCCCTCTTCATCGCGGATGTGCAGCAAAACATCACGCAACTCAATGGTTTGAGGGTGTCGCAGCACCTCCACGAGGTAAGGGTTGATAACCTTCTCGAAGAACTTGTCCTTGGAAGCACTTGGGGCCGTCATGATAATCTAGATCTGTCAGAAAAACAGCTCGAAACAAGAACAGAGGAGATTTGCGTAATATGGGAGTCAAAACCTTCGGGAGAATATACGATGAATTTTTACCGACCAAAATACGTATCGTGCAAGAAAACGGAGTCCGGAAGGCACACGAGGTGCTCATGAGGTAGGAGGGCGCGCCCAGGGGGGTAGGGCGCGCCCACCACCCTCGTGGGGCCCTCGTGTCCTTCCCGGACTGCTACTTATTTTTCTATTTTTCTAAATATTCCAAAATGGAGAAATATTGCCTTAAAAATTGTTTTGGAGTCGGTTTACTTACCGTACCACATACCTATTTCTTTTCGGAGTCTGAAACGGTCTGGAAAGTGTCTCTTATGTATTCCTCCGGGGTTACGGTTTCAATAATATTGGTTTCAACATTTATGGGATTACCTAAGATATAATGTTTAATTCTTTGACCATTTACCACCTTCGGGTTTGTGCCTTCGAAGTTGTTGATTTTTATGGCACCGGAACGATAGACCTCCTTGATGACGTAGGGGCCTTCCCATTTAGAGAGAAGTTTTCCTGCAAAAAATCTTAAATGAGAGTTGTATAGCAATACATAATCATCTACGTTAAACTCACGCTTTTGTATCGTTTTGTCATGCCATCTTTTAACTTTTTCTTTAAACAACTTGGCATCTTCATAAGCTTGGGTTCTCCATTCATCAAGTGAGCTAATATCAAATAACCTCTTCTCACCGGCAAGTTTGAAATCATAATTGAGCTCTTTAATAGCCCAATATGCCTTATGTTCTAGTTCGAGAGGTAAATGACATGCTTTTCCATATACCATTTTATACGGAGACATACCCATAGGATTTTTATATGCAGTTCTATAGGCCCATAATGCATCATCAAGTTTCTTGGACCAATTCTTTCTAGACCTATTGAAAGTCTTTTGCAAAATTAATTTGAGCTCTCTATTACTCAATTCTACTTGACCACTAGACTGTGGGTGATAAGGAGATGCAATTCTATGATTGACATCATATTTAGCAAGCATTTTTCGGAAAGCACCATGAATAAAGTGTGAACCACCATCAGTCATTAAATATCTAGGGACTCCAAACCTCGGAAAAATAACTTCTTTAAGAATTTTAATAGAAGTGTTATGATCAGCACTACTAGTTGGAATAGCTTCTACCCACTTAGTAACGTAATCAGCAGCAACTAAAATATGGGTATACCCATTAGAGGCAGGAAAAGGACCCATATAATCAAAGCCCCAAACATCAAATGGTTCAATAACAAGTGAATAATTCATAGGCATTTCTTGACGTCTACTAATATTACCAATTCTTTGACATTCATCACATGACAAGACAAACTTACGGGCATCCTTGAAGAGAGTAGGCCAATAAAAACCGGATTGCAATACCTTATGTGCAGTTCTATCTCCCGCGTGGTGTCCTCCATAAGCTTCGGAGTGGCACTTGCGTAGGATCTGTTCTTGTTCATGCTCAGGTACACAACGTCTAATAATACCATCTACTCCTTCTTTATAAAGATGTGGGTCATCCCAAAAGTAATGCCTTAAATCATAGAAAAACTTTTTCTTTTGTTGGTATGTGAAACTAGGTGGTATGAATTTAGCAAAAATGTAATTAGCATAATCAGCATACCATGGAGTACTACGAGAAGTACTTATAACATTTAATTGCTCATCAAGAAAGCTATCATCAATAGGTAGTGGGTCATCAAGAACATTTTCTAACATAGACAAGTTGTCTGCAACGGGATTCTCAGCTCCTTTTCTATCAACAATATGCAAATCGAATTCTTGTAGCAAGAGAACCCATCTAATAAGTCTAGGTTTAGCATCTTTCTTTTCCATAAGGTATTTAATAGCAGCATGATCAGTGTGAATAGTTACTTTAGAATCAACAATATAAGGTCTGAACTTATCACAAGCAAATACAACTGCTAAGAATTCCTTTTCAGTAGTAGCATAATTTCTTTGAGCATTGTCTAGAGTCTTACTAGCATAATGGATAACATTTAATTTCTTATCAACTCTCTTCCCTAGAACAACACCTACAACATAATCACTAGCATCACACATAATTTCAAAGGGTAAATTCCAATCAGGTGGCTGAACAATAGGTGCAGAGACTAATGCTTTTTTAAGTATTTCAAATGCTTCTACACAATCATCATCAAAGACAAATGGTATATCTTTTTGTAATAAATTAGTCAGAGGCCGAGAAATTTTTGAGAAGTCCTTAATGAACCTTCTATAAAATCCGGCGTGACCAAGGAAACTTCTTATACCTTTGATGTCCTTGGGACATGGCATCTTTTCAATAGCATCAACCTTGGCTTTATCAACTTCAATACCTCTTTCAGAAACTTTATGCCCCAAGACAATACCTTCATTAACCATAAAGTGGCACTTTTCCCAATTCAAGACAAGATTAGTTTCTTCACATCTCTACAAAACTCGATCAAGATTGCTCAAGCAGTCATCAAAAGGAGATCCATAGACGGAAAAGTCGTCCATGAAAACCTCACAAATCTTTTCACAAAAGTCAGAGAATATAGCCATCATGCATCTTTGAAAGGTAGCAGGTGCATTACATAAACCAAAAGGCATACGTCTATAAGCAAAAGTACCAAAAGGGCAAGTAAAAGTAGTATTTGATTGATCTTTAGCTGACACGGGTATTTGAGAGAAACCAGAATAACCATCTAGAAAGCAGTAATGTGTTTGTTTGCATAATCTTTCTAGCATTTGATCAATAAAATATAAGGGGTAATGATCTTTCTTAGTAGCCTTATTTAATTTGCGGAAATCAATTACCATCCTATAACCTGTGATAATTCTTTGTGGGATCAATTCATCTTTATCATTAGGAACAACAGTAATACCTCCCTTTTTAGGGACACAATGGACAGGACTTACCCACTGACTATCAGCAATGGGATAAATTATACCTGCCTCCAGAAGCTTTAGTATTTCTTTTCTTACCACTTCTTTCATTTTAGTATTCAAACGTCGTTGAGGATCATGAACTGGTTTGGCATATGCTTCCAAATTTATTTTATGTTGACATAGAGTGGGACTAATGCCCTTAAGATCATCAAGAGTATATCCAATTGCAGCACGGTGCTTCTTCAGAGTTTTCAATAGTCTCTCTTCTTCATGCTCTGAAAGGTTAGCACTAATAATAACATGATGTATCTTCTTTTCATCAAGATAAGCATATTTAAGATTATCAGGCAACGGTTTAAGCTCAAACACGGGAGCACCCTTGGGTGGAGGAGGATCCCCTAAAATTTCAACATGCAAATTGTGTTTCAGAATAGGTTCCTGCTTAAAGAATATTTCATCTATTTCCCTTCTTTCATTCATGAACATATCATTTTCATGGTCTAGCAAATAATGTTCTAAAGGATCACTAGGAGGTACGGCAATAGAAGCAAGACCAATAATTTCATCCTCACTAGGAAATTCTTCCTCTTGATGTTGTTTACTAAATTTAGAGAAATTAAACTCATGAATCATATCATCCAAGCCAATAGTAACAACATTCTTTTCGTAGTCTATCTTAGCACTAACAGTGTTCAAGAAGGGTCTACGAAATATAATGGGACAAAAGCTATATTGTGGGGAACCAAGAACAAGAAAATCAGCGGGATATTTAGTTTTCCCGCACAAGACTTCAACATCTCTAACAATCCCAACTGGTGAAATAGTATCTCTATTGGCAAGCTTAATTATGACATCAATTTCTTCTAACTCAATAGGTGCAATATCATGCATAATTTCTTTGTATAAGTCAATGGGTATTGCACTAGCACTAGCACCCATATCACATAAGCCATGATAACAATGATCTCCTATTTTAACAGAAATAACAGGCACGCCTACCACATGTCTATGTTTATCTTTAGCACAAGGTTTAGCAATTCTAGCAGTTTCACCGCAGAACTGAATAACATGCCCATCAATATTATCAGACAAGAGATCTTTAACAATAGCAATATTAGGTTCTACTTTAACTTGCTCAGGAGGTGTATAATTTTTAATATTGCTTTTACGAACCACAGTTGAAGCTTTAGCATGATACTTTATTCTAACGGGGAAAGGTGGTTTCTCAACATAAGAAGTGGGAATAATGGGATCATTATAAGTGACAGTCTTTTCTTGAACTTTAATAGGTGCAGCTACTTTTACTTCTATGGGAGGATGATATTTAAACAACTTCTCCTTAGGGAGATCAACATAAGTAGTAAAAGATTCACAGAAAGAATCTACTATCTCAGAGTCAAGTCCATATTTAGTGCTAAACTTACGGAAAATATCGGTATCCATAAAAGATTTAACACAATCAAACTTAGGTGTCATACCTGACTCCTTACCTTCGTCAAGGTCCCAATCTTCAGAGTTGCATTTAATTCTATCCAATAAGTCCCATTTAAATTCAATAGTCTTCATCATAAAAGAGCCAGCACAAGAAGTATCGAGCATGGTGCGATTAAATTCAGAAAGCTGAGCATAAAGATTTTGAATAATTGTTTCTCTTGGGAGCTCATGATTGGGGCATGAATATAACATTGATTTAAGCCTCCCCCAAGCTTGAGCGATGCTTTCTCCTTCACGAGGCCAAAAATTATATATATAATTGTGATCACGATGAACAAGATGCATAGGGTAATACTTTTGATGAAATTCCAATTTCAATCTTCTATAGTTCCATGATCTTGTATCATCACATAGCCTATACCACGTCAATGCGTATCCCTTCAAAGATAAAGGGGAGACCTTCCTCTTAGCAACATCATCGGGTATACCAGCAAGCTTAAACAATCCACGAACTTCATCCACATATATTAAGTGCTCATCAGGATGCTTTGTTCCATCTCCTGTAAAAGGATTAGCTAGCAGTTTTTCTATCATACCCGAAGGAAATTCAAAAGGAGTTTCATTTTCAATAGGTTCAGTAGGTTGAGGAGCAACTCTTTGCTCTACTGGACAGGGTGAAGATATCCCGAACAAGCCCCTCAGAGGATTACTTTCCATAGTAATAAGTGACAGTAAATTTCAGCACACTATATAAATTTTTTCTTACCAAATTCCACCTACCAAAGGCGCTTCACTCCCCGGCAATGGCGACAGAAAAGAGTCGATGACCCACAAGTATAGGGGATCTATCGTAGTCTTTTCAATAAGTAAGAGTGTCGAACCCAACGAGGAGCAGAAGGAAATGATAAGCGGTTTTCAGCAAGGTATTCTCTGCAAGTACTGAAATAAGTGGTAACAGATAGTTTTGTGATAGGATAAAGTGTAACAAGCAACAAGTAACAAAAGTAAATAAAGTGCAGCAAGATGGCCCAATCCTTTTTGTAGCAAAGGACAAGCCTGGACAAACTCTTATAATAGGAAAAGCGCTCCCGAGGACACATGGGAATATCGTCAAGCTAGTTTTCATCACGTTCATATGATTCACGTTCGGTACTTTGATAATTTGATATGTGGGTGGACCGGTGCTTGGGTGCTGTTCTTACTTGAACAAGCATCCCACTTATGATTAACCTCTATTGCAAGCATCCGCAACTACAACAAAAGTATTAAGGTAAACCTAACCATAGCATGAAACATGTGGATCCAAATCAGCCCCTCACGAAGCAACGCATAAACTAGGGTTTAAGCTTCTGTCACTCTAGCAACCCATCATCTACTTATTACTTCCCAATGCCTTCCTCTAGGCCCAAATAATGGTGAAGTGTTATGTAGTCGACGTTCACATAACGCCACTAGAGGCTAGACAACATACATCTCATCAAAATATCGAACGAATACCAAATTCACATGACTACTAATAGCAAGACTTCTCCCTTGTCCTCAGGAACAAACATAACTACTCACAAAGCATATTCATGTTCATAATCAGAGGGGTAATAATATGCATAAAGGATCTGAACATATGATCTTCCACCAAATAAACCAACTAGCATCAACTACAAGGAGTAATCAACACTACTAGCAACCTACTAGTACGTACCAATCCCGGACATGGAGACAAGAATTGGATACAAGAGATGAACTAGGGCTTTGAGATGAGATGGTGCTGGTGAAGATGTTGATGGAGATTGCCCTCTCCCGATGAGAGGAGCGTTGGTGATGACGATGGCGATGATTTCCCCCTCCCGGAGGGAAGTGTCCCCGGCAGAACAGCTATGCCGGAGCCCTAGATTGGTTCCGCCAAGGTTCCGCCTCGTGGCGGCGGAGTCTCGTCCCGAAAGGTTGCTTCTGATTTTTTTCTCGATGAAAGACTTCATATAGCAGAAGATGGTCATCGGAGAGCCACCAGGGGGCCCACGAGGTAGGGGGCGCGCCCCCACCCTCATGGACAGGGTGTGGGCCCCCTGGCCTTCATCTTTGGCGAGGATTTTTTATTATTTAATATAAGATATTCTGTGGAATTTCAGGACTTTTGGAGTTGTGCAGAATAGGTCTCTAATATTTGCTCCTTTTCCAGCCCAGAATTCTAGTTCCGGCATTCTCCCTCCTTATGTAAACCTTGTAAAATAAGAGAGAATAGCCATAAGTATTGTGACATAATGTGAAGTAACAGCCCATAATGCAATAAATATCGATATAAAAGCATGATGCAAAATGGACGTATCAAGAAGCAATCCAAGCACCGGCGTCAGCAGCGCCGCTCTAAGCCCTGCCATAGCAAAAGCAGCGATACCGGCACAAGAGACAATAATGCTGCAGATAATGCCGAAGACGAAGACAATCCCCTCCAGCCAGGCTTCGAGCATGAGGATGGGCAAGCTAGCCCTAAGGAACAGGCATCAGACGACGAATCAGAGGATGACAATTACATGCCTATCTCCGAAGACGAGGTGAGCCTCGGCGACGAAGAATTTATCGTGCCTGAGGATCCCGTCGAGCAGGAGCGCTTCAAGCACCGGCTTATAGCCACAGCAAAAAGCCTGAAGAAAAAGCAACAGCAGCTTCAAGCTGACCAAGATCTGCTAGCGGATAGATGGACTGAGGTCTCGGCGGCTGAGGAATACGAACTGTAGTGCCCAACCCAAGAGTTACCCAAAGCGCAGGTTGCTACCCCAACTCGAGGAGGAAGCATTAAAACCTACACTACCAGTGTATGATGCGGCTGATCGGCCACCTCGTGACCGAGACAGAGCGACATATCAGCTCGAAGTCCAGCCCGCACCCCGTTGCCAGTCAAACAAAAACATCAAGGCCCGGGGCAACACGCAGGACCTGCGAGACATATTGGAAAACAAGGAAGGACATACAAGATCGATCTATGGATCAAGGGGACGCGCCCCAACGGGCGACGACGATCGTCGCGCAGGATACACTAAAAGCAAATCCGGCCGGGCCGAATACAGCAGACAAGACTCGTATGAATTGTGTCGTGACATAGCCCGGCACAGAGGCGCCGCACACCCCCTGTGCTTCACTGATGAAGTGATGGACCACGAATTCCCAGAAGGATTTAAACCCGTGAACAGTGAGTCATATGATGGTACAATAGACCCCGTGGTATGGATCGAAGATTTCCTCCTCCACATCCACATGGCCCGTAGTGACGATCTACATGCCATCAAGTACCTCCCACTAAAACTCAAAGGATCGGCTCGGCATTGGCTAAATAGCCTGCCAGCAAACTCCATTGGCAGTTGGGAGAATTTGCAATACGCATTCCTTGACAACTTCCAGGGCACTTATGTGTGACCACCGGATGCCGATGACTTGAGTCACATAACCCAACAACCAGGGGAATCAGCCAGGAAATTCTGGACTCGGTTTCTAACTAAAAAGAACCAAATTGTGAACTGTCCGGATGTCGAGGCCTTAGCAGCATTTAAGCATTACATCCGCGACGAGTGGCTCGCCCAACACATCGGCCATGAGAAGACGAAGTCCATGGCAGCCCTCATGACACTCATGACCAGCTTTTGCGCGAGCGAGGACAGCTGGCTGGCTTGCAGCAACAACACATCAAGAAATCCTGGCAATTCAAAAGCCAAAAATAGCAATGGCATACCACGTCGCGACAGACACAAGCGCCGCAACAACGGTGACAACACCGAAGACACGGCAGTCAATGACGGATTCAGTGGCTCTAAATCTGGTCACCGGAAAAATCCGTTCAAAAGAAGCAATACCGTCCAGTTTGGACCGCATACTCGATCGCTCGTGTCAAATTCACGGCACCCCCGATAAGCCAGCCAACCACACTAACAGAGAATGCTGGGTGTTCAAATAGGCCGGCAAGTTGAATGCCGAAAACAAGGAAAAGGGGCTGCATAGCGACAACGAGGAGGAGCCCCGGCCATCGAACACAGAAGGACAGAAGAAATTTCCTCCCCAAGTGAAAACGGTGAACATGATATATGCAACCCATATTCCCAAGCGGGAACGGAAGCGTGCACTAAGGGACGTCTATGCGATGGAGCCAGTCGCCCCAAAGTTCAACCCATTGTCTTCTTGTCCGATCACTTTCGATTGCAGGGACCACCCCACTAGTATCCGTCATGGCGGTTCTGCCGCATTGGTCCTTGATCCCATCATTGACGGATTTCACCTCACTCGAGTCCTTATGGACGGTGGCAGCAGCCTGAACCTTCTCTATCAGGATACAGTGCGCAAAATGGGTATAGACCCATCGAGGATCAAACCCACAAAAACCACCTTCAAAGGTGTCATACCAGGTGTAGAGGCCTGCTGCACGGGCTCAATCACACTAGAAGTGGTCTTCGGATCTCCGGACAACTTCCGAAGCGAGGAATTAATCTTCGATATCGTCCTCTTCCACAGTGGCTATCACGCACTACTCGGATGAACCGCATTTGCTAGATTCAATGCGTTACCGCATTATGCATACCTCAAGCTCAAAATGCCAGGACCTCGCGGGGTTATAACAGTTAATGGAAACATAGAACGCTCGCTCCGTACGAAGGAGCACACTGCGGCCCTCGCGGCAGAAGTGCAAAGCAGCCTTCTGAGACAAACCGCCAATTCGGTGACAAAGCCCCCGGACACCTTCAAGCGAGTCCGAAGTACCCCGCAACAGGATCGCCCGGCACGTTCAGAGCTCGCCTAGCAATTCGGCCTCCGTCATAGTCCCAGTAAAGCGGTGAAATTTGCGCCGCGCATACATAATTACGCACTCAAGATACCATGGGCGCAGGCGGAGGCACGACTATGGAACGACCCACAATGCGGCTCAACCGCCTCAGGGCCCATATATCTTTATCATTTTCTCTCTTTCAGGACCCTACTCTCTGGAAGCCCTTTCTGACAGCATGATTATTGGACCCATTATGGGAAGGAAATACCAAGGAAGCAAGACGCTCTGACGTACAAGGGAATCCCCAGGTGGTCTCTGATACGATCGATATACCTGTCTTACATTCCCGTACGCAGCTTGCCCTTGGATAGGACATGTCAAATAGTCCTATTTTTGCTTATTGCACTACTTGTATACATACGCTTTGACGTATCATTTAAATAACAATGTACATCCTTAGCTTGTTATTGCATTTTTTCATCTTTTTTCCCTTGTCTGCTTATTTACGACAAATTGCACCCGTACATTCTGGTATGTCCAGTACGCCAGGGGCTTCATTGTACCCCATAACACGGCAAGAAAAGTCCGAACACTTTCGACAGTGCAGCACCCCGAACTTACAGCATTATATGCATCAACTCCGAATCATGTCTTGGGTCAATAGTTGGGTTTTCCCGGCTCCCATGTTTTGGTACCTTACATTCCGCTATATCGGCTAAGGTAGCACTGGGAGAACTACTGCGATTGTGTCCCGGTTCTTCCGGACGAGCACCTCAGTAGACAAAGCCGAAAACTGACTGTCATGATGCGGCGAGAGCTGGTCGCTGTTCGAGAGGTCTCAAATCCTTAAAGATATTTTCTGCTTCGGGCGAGGAGTCGGCCTTGTCTGGCTTAGGCGTACATAGTGCCCCAAGTTCGGCCTTCCGAATACTAGGGGCTTCGCCAAAATTTAAAATTGTAGACTTCTATGGCTAAGTGAGAGTGATAAAGCTTTATAGTCCGATTGCCTGGTTCGTTGTGCTGAACATCTCCTTCGAAGGACCCAAAACTGGGATAAAGAGTGATCAGGTTTATCCTGAACACCTCAGTACTAGTTACATGGGGATAGAAGTCGGCGACTAGGCAACTCTCAGATTTTCTAAACGGCCGCACAGAAGGTAATATTTTAAATCAACAAGCGTTATATAGCGCACACGAACTCATTTTCATATTGTAGGATCACATGAGTACATTCATTCAAATATTACATCCTTAGCACATTCCTCCGCCACAAGGCAAGCACCCTTCAGAACACGGTCATAATACTTTTCGGGGTGGCGATGCTCCTTGCCCTCCGGTGGCCCTTCCTTCACCAACTTTTCGGCATCCATCTTTACCCAATGCATTTTCGCCCGGGCAAAGGCCCTGCGTGCATCTTCAATGCAGACGGACCGCTTTATGACTTCAAACTGTGGGCAGGCATTCACAAGCTGCTTTACCAGGCCGAAGTAGCTGCCAGGCAGGGGCTCGCCAGGCTACATCTGGACTATGAGACCCTTCATGGCCAATCCGACCGCCTTGTGAATCTCGACCAGTTGCTTCAACTGGTCGCTCAAGGGCATCAGATGTTCGGTCCCAGTATACTGAGACCAGAACAACTTCTCTGTCGATCTCCCTTCCTTGGCCTGGTAGAACTCTGCGGCATCCGATACGCAGCGAGGCAGATCTGCGAACGCTCCTGGAGAGCTCCAAATTCGGGTAAGTAAAAGGAACATTTCCTTCACATGCTTGCTTTGCATAATGAATGCCTTACCCGCTGCTATCTTCTTGACCTCCTGAATCTCCTGGAGGGCCTTTTGGGCTCCGGGCTTGGCAATTTCTGCGTTCTCGAGGGCCTTCGCAAGCTCGGACCCTTGCGTCTCAGAGTCACGCTCCAAGGACTCGCATTTCTTGACGAAATCCTGGAGCTCTTGCTGAACCTCGCCGACTCGGGCCCCATGCTTCTCACGCTCGGTGCGCTCCTTGGCCGTGTCAGGACCCCGATTCCAAGTCACATCGACCCAGCCGGTAACACCTCATATCACTTTGCGGCCTCACGCACGGTAATCCCACGGGTGTCGCCTTACCATGGCCCGGGACCGTTTGCGCCTTTTGGCTCACGTATATGATAGTGTCGCTAGCATCCATATGACAGAGAACCTGGGCCGACATGGCTAGTCGTGAACCCAAAGCGGCACTAACCCATGGGGACAGGCATACATGAATCACATCGAGCATGTCGGTCATCAACGTGTGAATCCGGGCTGTAGCACTGGGCTAACAGGACTCTGGTAACCCGGGCTGTAGCAGGCTAGGCAGGACTCCAGATGTCACCGTGTGACATTTCCCCGAAGGTACAGACACAGGAACAAAGTGAAACACATGCCGGCCAGTCAAGTGTCTAGAGCAGTGGTGCTGGGCTAGCAGGACTCCGGTGAACCGGGCTGTAGCGGACTACTATCGCTCAGGAAACACTAGACTACATTTCCCCATATGAGAGGCTGCCAAGGACAAACAACTAGATTGTCGGATCCCACTCATACCAAGCATTTCAATCATACACACAATATGCCCGATATGAGTACATACAACATGGCATCACAACAAAACTCTACAACTCAAAGTACTTTATTCAAAGGCTCCAAGGAGCCATACATAACATGTTCATACAGATAGGGGTCACACGACCCGACACTCAAGTCATACAAACATACAAGCACATGCGGAAGCAAACTAGTTTGCGTACAGACACTAAAAAGAAAGAAGGCTTGACGAAGCCTGTCTATCTACATAGGTCCTTCACAAGTCTTGGACCACCACCTGGGTGGCTAGTCACTCGTCAACGTCGAGGTCTACATAGAACCCATCGGAGGGGGCAGTGTTGTCGTCTGAAAACATTAATTAAAGCAAATGTGAGTACAAAGGTACTCAGCAAGTCTTACAACAGAATCCTACTATACATGCACATTCTCAAGAAGGTAGTGGAGTTATTGCAGCAAGCCAGCATTGACTCTTGGCTAAGCTATCCTACGATAGACACAACTTGTAAAGCATTTGTCGCACAGGAGTCCACTAATCACCAACACAATACTCCACCGTGGATCCTCTCTCGTCAACCTACGAGAGGGCCATCCGCGGTACTCACACTTATCTTGAGGCTTTTAGTAGTATCCATTTACTTGTCTATGAACTGCATAGGTGACCAAGTAGTCCTTTACCGCGGACGCGGCTATTCGAATAGTTTTATACCCTGCAGAGGTGTACTTCTTCACACACGCTCTCACCACTTATCGCCGCTACACGACGTGTACTCGGCAACCTTCAAACGGAAGCCCAGCGAGGGTGTCGGCCACGACCTGACTAAACACACGAGTCCCTAGTCCAGGTTTATCGCCTATTCGGGTTCCATCCGCAGGGAGTCCGGCCGAGGTTTCCACTAATGGCCCCGAACGATGTGTGCAGGGTTCCCGAGACACCAAACGGGCGACTCGGTACACCGTGCCACGTGCCTACCGCAACACAGCCCACCCCTATGGTCAGCGCTGCGTGCGGCCCCAGCATACTACAAACACCAGAAACTACTTTGCAACTCCCGGATAGAGGACAAGAGTGGTTAATAAGTCGAGGGAGTCCATTGGTTTCGGGCCCAATGCGTGGTAGTAGCTGAATTTAAATCACACACACAGATCTCAGTTCTTAAGGATGGCCTCAATGAAACAACCCACCATGTACTCCTACATGGCCTCTCATCGATTCCTTTACCAAATCATATTCAACACTTCACTCTCATTACCGACACATCCTTTCACGATAGTTCATCATACCGATGAGCCAGACCTGACACAACTCTAGGCATAGCAAGCATAGCATGGTAGGAAACACAATATGGCTCAATCAACTCCTACACATGCTAGTGGGTTTCATCTAGTTACTGTGGCAATGACAGGTCATGCAAAGGAAGTGGGTTCAACTTCCGCAACACATAGCAGTTTGAATCGCGTTGTCTTAATGCAGTAAACAAGAGCAGAAGCAAGAACATGGGTTTGTATCGGAATTATCAATGGGTTGCTTGCCTGATGTAGTGGTAGTAGTGTACTGCTCTTCAGACGGATATTCGGGGTTATCCTCGGAGGTAGAACCTACCACGAAAGACACACTGAACATAATCAACACATGACAATATGAAACAATATGATGCATGCTGTGACATGGCAATATGAATGTGGCTTGGCCTAATGCAAGCTAAAACAGAAAGGAATGAACTCATTTGAATCAAAGATTCAAATGTTAGTTCATTTAACATAGCCAAATTAATGCATTATCTTATTTTGCTTAAACAGCAAGGTTAACTTGTTTGTCATGCATAAAACCATTACCAATGGATATATTGGATTTTTTGATCATTTTTCATATATAAATCTTTTCATTCTGAGCTACAAATTAATTTCTATGAATTTTTGAAGTTTGCAACAATTTCTGGAATTTCCTATATAAAAATAAATCCAGAAATTAGTTATTGCGTCAGTAGTGCGTCAGGGTGACGTCAGTGGTCAACGGGGCTGGTCCAGGTCAAACTGACCTATGGGCCCTGCGCGTCAGTAGTTAGTTAACCTAACTAAATTTAGTTAAAACTAATCTGGGTTAATTAGCAGAGGGGGCCCACTTGTCATAGACTCAGGGAAGTCAACCTAGGTCCACCTAGTCAAAGTCAAAGGTCAAACACGCCGGTGTTTAGCCGCCGGCGAGGCCAGACGCGGCGGTGAGAGTGCATTAGTGCGTTCCGGCGACCAAAAGAGCGGCGGAGGGCATCTACGCGTAGCTGGGAGTAAGCCGCGACGTTTGGTGGTGGTGGTTGAGCTCGGGGTGGCCAGAAACGTCGCCGGCGACGAGCTTGGCGGTCGCCGGAGTCGGGTGAAGACGAACCCGAAGCTACGGGGCAGGACGAGGCGCGTGGAGTGGTGCTATGGGTTCCTGCGAGTGCGGTGAGTGCGTTAGACATGGTGGTGTGGCCAGTGGGTGGCCGGAGCATCGTCGGCAACGAGCTCCACGGTGGCGTGTGCGGTGAAGCCTCGTGCAATCGCTACGGTGCTCGAGGGAGAGAACGGAGTGGATGGGGAGGTGCAGCAGCTCACGGCGGTCACGTAGGAGTAGACGGCGCGGTCAGGGACTGCTGATGCGGCGGCGACGGCGGAGGGGATCTGCGGTGGTGCTCGGTGAAGATGAGCTTGAAGAAGACGAAGCAGGGCTCGCAAGCGCTCGGGGCTCAGGCTGCTCAACAGAGTCGACGACGGCAGAGTTGTTGGACATGGTGGCTCGGTACGGGGATGATGGTGGACGCAGTTTCACGGTGGCGCGGGCGTAGCAGCATCGGCCATGGCGGAGGGAGAGCGCGCGAGAGAGGTAGGTGAGAATGTGAGATGTCCAGGCGGTCGGGGCGGCGACGTGGAGCCTGCCCAAGTGTCCAGGGGCGCGGCGGCAAGCAGCTGACGCCGTGGCGAGCTCGTGCTCACCAGCGTCACCTTTGTGCCTGCCTGGCGAGGACGAAGCAGCTGGCTGGCGTGGGCCAGCACAGTGCTGGGCCTGCCAGGTGGGCTGCAGCCAGGTAAGTCCCTCCTTCTCTTTTATTTCTGTTTTTCTATTTTTCTGTAAGTTTGTGGCTTTATTAAAAATAGCTAGGCACTTCTAAAAATCTTGAAAATAATCAGAGGCTCTGTTTAGAATATCTCCAATAGCCCACACTTATTTTCAGAATTATTTGAGCATTCAAAATATTTACTAGCATTCAAATGCCCAAATGCAATTTACATATGATTTAATTCAATGACCTTCTGTTGACCTAGAAAATTGTGCACCAATTTTGCCAGAGGTTCTAACCCAAGACAAAGAGGGTGAACTTTTTAGAAGGCATTTCAGGTTCATTGAAAATATTTTTAGTAAACCTTAGTTGATTTCAGAGGGGGTGTCGGGGGTTCTGTCTTCCCCAATTCAAGTTTCTGATGAAAGATAGACATGAAGCAACACTCTAATGCATGGTCTAGCTAGGATGTGACAACTCACCCCCATTCAAAAGAATCTCATCCCGAGATTTAGGATCCGTCGGGAAGAAGGTGGGGTACTCGAACCGAAGACGATCCTCCCTTTCCCAAGTAGCTTCTTGTTCGGAATGGTGTGACCATTGAACCTTGAGAAACTTGATGTTCTGGCGTCGAGTGGTATGCTCGGCTTGATCAAGGATACGAACGGGATATTCCCGATATGTGAGATTATCTTGGAGGTCAAGCGTTTCGTGGTCCACTCCACGGATACGATCTGAGAAGCAACGCCTCAGTTGAGAAACGTGGAAGACATCATGAACTCTGGAAAGATGCAGAGGTAGTTCCAACTGGTAGGCAACTTCCCCTCGTTTGGCAAGAATGCGAAAGGGTCCAATGTAATGAGGAGCTAATTTGCCTTTGATACCGAATCGATGGGTTCCCTTCAAAGGAGTAACCCGAAGGTAGGCCTTCTCGTCAACTTCATAAGTCATAGGCTTATGTTTGCGGTCATATTGGCTCTTTTGACGAGATTGGGCTGTTTTCAATTTCTCACGAATAATGCGAACTTGCTCTTCTGCTTCCTGAATCATGTCCGGGCCAAAGAGTTGTCTTTCCCCGGTTTCTGACCAGTTAAGAGGCGTTCGACATTTTCGTCCATAGAGAACTTCAAAAGGAGCTTTGCCCAAGCTAGCTTGATAACTATTGTTATAAGCGAACTTGGCAAATGGAAGGCACTTCTCCCAATCCATACCAAAAGAGATGACAGAAGCTCGGAGCATATCCTCCAGAATTTGATTGACTCATTCTACTTGACCACTTGATTGAGGATGGAAGCCGTGCTAAAGGAGAGATGAGTTCCCATAGCATTTTGGAAACTTTCCCAAAATCGAGAGGTGAAGAGACTTCCACGGTCTGAGTTAATCTCCAATGGAACACCATGAAGAGACACTATTCGAGAGATGTACAAGTCAGCTAGCTGGCTAGCGATTATACTCTCACGAACGGGTAGGAAATGGGCTACTTTGGAAAGATGATCGACAACGACGAATATAGCATTATTCCCGCCCTTGGTCCTGGGAAACCCGGTAATGAAATCCATACCGATTTTATCCCATTTCCTTTCAGGAATAGCCAAAGGTTGAAGGGTGCAAGCAGGCCGTTGATGCTCTGCTTTAACACGACGACAGACGTCGCAATTAGCAATGTATTGAGCGATTTCTCTCTTCATCCTAGTCCACCAAAACCTCTGGCATAGGTCTTGATACATTTTAGTACTACCGGGATGAATGGTGAGAGGGGATTCATGAGCTTCCTTAAGGATCAATCACCTCAGGTTGCGTACCTTGGGAACCACTAGACGGTCTCCAAAGAACACGACACCTTGATCATCAATGGAGAAACAATCTGCGACTCCTTTCTTGATGTTTCTCTTGATACGGGAGATTCCCGGATCTACCTTCTGTGCCTTGATGATCTGATCCGTAAGGGTAGGTTTCGCCACCAGGGTGGAAAGAAATCCTTGAGGAACAACATGAAGGTTAAGCTTACGAAATTCCTTGTGGAGAAGTGGTTGACTTTGTTGTAACATCAGATTGTTACAATAAGATTTACGACTTAGTGCATCAGCCATGACATTGGCTTTGCCCGAGGTGTAAGTTATTCCTAAGTCGTAATCCATAATCAACTTGACCCAACGTCTTTGCCTGAGATTCAAATCCGGTTGGGTGAAGATGTATTTCAGACTTTGGTGATCGGTGTAAATCTCGCAACGATTACCGAGGAGGTAATGTTGCCAGGTTTTGAGTGCATGGACTACAGCTGCAAGCTCTAGATCATGTGTGGGATAGTTATCCTCATGTGGACGCAACTGTCGAGAAGCGTAGGCAATCACATGACGATCTTGCATGAGTATGCAACCTAGTCCTTGTCGCGAGGCGTCGCAATAGATAACAAAGTCCTTGGAAAAATCTGGTGGTACGAGTACGGGAGTAGATGTCAGGCGTCTTTTCAGTTCCTGGAAACTGAACTCGCACTATGGGGTCCACTCGAACTTTTTATCTTTCTTGAGGAGTTCCGTTAGAGGTTTAGCAACCTTGGAGAAATTCTCGATGAAGCGGCGGCAATAGCTCGCTAAACCAAGGAAACTCCAAACTTGCTTGACCGTTCCAGGTGGAGTCCAGTCAAGGACGGCTTGAACTCACTCGGGATTGACAACAATGCCCTTACCAGAGATTACATGGCCTAGATAAGTCACTTCTGGCAACCAAAATTCGCACTTAGAGAATTTGGCATAAAGGCAATGCTCTCGAAGTTTCATCAATACTAGCCTTAGATGTTCGGTATGTTCTTCCTCATTCTTAGAGTAGATGAGTATATCATCGAGGTATACCATGACAAATTTATCCAAATACTCCATGAAGATCGAGTTCATTAGCCGAGAGAAGGTGGCTGGAGCATTGGTTAACCCGAAGGACATGACGGTGTACTCGTATTAGCCATAACGAGTAACAAAGGCGTTTTAGGAATGTCCCCGTTCTTGATTTTGATTTGATGCTAGCCCAACCTCAAATCCATTTTGGAAAAGATTGAGGATCCAGCGAGCTGATCATACAGATCGTTGATCCTGGGGAGCGGATACTTGTTCTTGACAGTGACCAAGTTGACAGGTCGGTAATCTACAACCATCCGATCCATTCCATCCTTCTTCTTGACGAAGAGGACGGGGCAAGCCCATGGAGAAGAACTAGGACGGATGAAACCCTTTTGCAAGGACTCATCGAGTTGTTTCTTAAGCTGTCTAGTTCTAGGGGTGCCATCTTATAAGGTCTTCTAGAGATTGGGACGGTTCCTGGAACAAGGTCTATCACGAAGTCGACATCTCTGTCAGGTGGAACCCCTGGCAGTTCCTCTGGAAAGACATCCAGAAAGTCATGGACTACCGGAATATCTTCAAGGTCTGGAAGGGGGTTGGCATTCAAGGAGTAAAGCTGACGCTCAGACACTCGGGTCAAAACATTGGCTGTCTTGCCCGATGGATGGGTGAGTTGAATAGTTCTAGTAGAGCAATCAATCCTAGCGTAATGGGCTGACATCCAGTCCATACCCAAGATGATGTTTATGTCCGAGGACTTGAGAGCTATTAGCGATGCAAGGAAGACCAATCTATCAACAAGGATTTCATTTCCATGGCTGATCCTAGAGGTTTGCCACTTAGAACCAGGGGTTTGAATTACCATGGAGGTGGGCATGTCACAAAATGTGGTGTTGTGCAATCGAGCATAGCTCTCAGAAATAAATGAATGAGATGCTCCAGTATCAAAGAGAACAGTTGCCGGATGGCAATTAACAAGGAGCGTACCGAGAACAACGTTGGGATCCTCATGAGTTTCTTCAGCTGAGACGTAGTTACATGGCCACGAGCAGTGGTGGCTGGCTTGGCATAGAGCACCTTTCCTGCTGGCTTGCTACGACCAACAGACTTCCCAGGGTGTATGGGGTTGTTTTGGGGACACTCACGGATGTAGTGACCCGTCTCCCCACACTTGAAATAAGTTATCACATTGGGGCGTGGAGCAGCATTAGCAGCGGGGCCACCATAGGTCTTGGGCAGTGCATACTGCTGGTTGGGGTGAGGCACCTCAAAGAATGGCCTCGGAGTGAACCTGGGTGGCAGAGCAGTGTTTGGAATCCACACCCGACGCTTCTGAGATCCAGAGCCAGATGAAGATCCAAAGTCACGAGAGTGCTTGCGTGAAGCTTCAAAGTCAGTCTGTCATGTCTCAGCACTGATGGCCTTGTTGACTAACTTCTGAAAGGAGGTGCACTCGCGTAGTCGAAAGTCACGGCGAAGCTCGGGGCTAAGTCCCTTGCGGAACCTTGCCTGCTTCTAGGCGTCGGTGGATACCTCTTCAGGAGCATATCGTGCTAGATTTCCAAACTCACGACTGTATGCATCCACAGTCAGTCTACCCTGGGTGAAATTGCAGAACTCTTCCCTCTTGTGATCCATGAGACCTTCCGGGATGTGATGTTCACGGAATGCCTCACTGAATTTAGCCCAAGTAGTGATTTGGCCGACCGGGCGCATAGCCTCAAAGTTCTCCCACCAAAGGCTAGCAGGGCCTTCGAGGTGATAGGCAACAAAGATAACCTTATCAGCTTCGGCTACGTTGGCAGAACGTAGCTTGTGGGTGATGCCGCGAAGCCAGTCATACGCATCGAGAGGCTCGACGAAATGATTAAACTTCGGTGGATACGACTTGACAAAGTCATTGATTGACACCAGATCGTTCCTCGGCTGGCGTGCAGTATTCTGCTCAATCCGCTCCAGCAAGCGGTTAGTCTCACGCTTGTTTCGTTCTGCCTCCAGCATAACTTCGGCCAGAGAAGGCGGTTGAGGCAGATTTTCATCCCTAGCTGCACTGGCTTCACCCTGCGCCGGGGCAGCAGGGTTGTTGCGGGTGTTGACCATCCTAGGAAAACAAGACAACGGTTTAGACAAGGATGGCAAAATCTTGGCAAGGAAGTGCGGAATGTAATGGATAACACGGAATGCAGAGATGTTCATCCATATGACATGGTAATATAGAAACTGCCATATATATACCAACGGTCATACACACCATACATAGCTTAGTACAAGCCCAGGCTATAGTACAACTATGATGAAAGACATTACATCTCATCGGAGGCATTCCAAGCTCCTAAACATTATTTTTCTACACCTCTGGAACATGATACACACCAAGTCATATTCCACAAATCACGCAGGACGGTGGAAATACAACTATTACAATACTAGTGATACTACTACTAACTCAGACAGCTCCGTAGTAGTCCTCATAGAAGTCACCACCATAGCCTGGAAGCTCAACATGATCATCCGGGAACATACGGTCCTGAGGAGCTTGTGGACCATAGGGGCTAGGATGAGGTCTTGGACCAGCAAACGGTGGCCTGCAGAGACCACGGGGTGGGGTGATGCCTCCCACATCATGCCAATCCACCATGTCTGGCAGAGCAGATCTCACAGGATACAGAACCCTCGTATCCATACATCCAGCATGCACAGCCGGTGCAAACCGAGTCAAAGTGGCCCAATGATCAGCACAGGTGTTGAAAAGCTCCAGTCTCAAGGCCCGATTCTCTCGGTCCTTATCCTCGAGCATCTCGGCAGTGGTGCGAGTGAGTGAGTCCTCATGTGTGGAGTCAGCATAGATAGCCTGGAGATACCGTTGCACTCCTGGGAGTGAAGCTGGCATATAACAAAAGTTGGTGTTTCGAAGCAGGCCAGTCCTGACTCGCATGATGGTCATCATAGAATAGGCAGCATCCTGCACAACCATCTCAATAGTGACCCCAAGTCCATAGGAACAGTGGAGGGGCTCGGTAGATCCAGGATAAGAAGGAAATATCCTGACAGTGCAGAAATATTGGCTTTGATTAAAGTCTCGGAATTGCTCTTCAACGGTGTATTCGGGATACCATCGGTAACCCATCTTGATCATTACCCGGACTAACATAGCCGTATGACCGGGCACATCGATGCACCGGGTTAGGCGAACCACTTGGTTTTGAGCACGAGTGACCATCTGAAAGCACAACCACAATGCAAAGACATTAGAATTTCTAGGGAAAATTGGACAACATAACAACTATAATTGCTCAAGACAGATTTGAGACATTCACAACAGTTTGCAAAACCACTCAACAACATCATATCAAGGTTCTGGTCCAACTGATAACATACCAAAAGTAGTAGAAACTATACTGAGGCTGGTAACCAACAATCCAATAAGTTACTACGAATTAGTAACGCGTGAACCTGATAGAGAGAAGAGAGCCTAGTCCTTAACCCACGTAGAATGAGAAGAGAATGACATAGATCAGAGGGCATAAGGTAAAGGAGTAAAAGAGCCTTATGTTACCTCCCACAATCAATTCCCCCACATATAACTAAAGCATTTCTAGACTCGACATCGGCCAGTTTGGCTTAGCGAACCTACAGGCAGTCCGGCTCTGATGCCAACGCTGTCAGGACCCTGATTCCAAGTCACATCGACCCAGGCGGTAACACCTCATATCACTTTGCGGCCACACGCACGGTAATCCCATGGGTGTCGCCTTACCATGGCCCGGGACCATTTGCGCCTTTTGGCTCACGTATATGATAGTGTCTCTAGCATCCATATGACAGAGAACCCGGGCCGACATGGCTAGTCGTGAACCCAAAGCGACACTAACCCATGGGGACAGGCATACATGAATCACATCGAGCATGTCGGTCATCAACGTGTGAATCCGGGCTGTAGCACTGGGCTAATAGGATTCCGGTAACCCGGGCTGTAGCAGGCTAGGAAGGACTCCGGGATGTCACCGTGTGACATTTCCCCGAAGGTACAGACACAGGAACGAAGTGAAACACATGCCGGCCAGTCAAGTGTCTAGAGCAGTGGTGCTGGGCTAGCAGGACTCCGGTGAACCGGGCTGTAGCGGACTACTATCGCTCAGGAAGCACTAGACTACATTTCCCCATATGAGAGGCTACCAAGGACAAACAACTAGATTGTCGGATCCCACTCATACCAAGCATTTCAATCATACACACAATATGCCCGATATGAGTACATACAACATGGCATCACAACAAAACTCTACAACTCAAAGTACTTTATTCAGAGGCTCCAAGGAGCCATACATAACATGTTCATACAGATACGGGTCACACGACTCGACACTCAAGTCATACAAACATACAAGCACATGCGGAAGCAAACTAGTCTGAGTACAGACACTAAAAAGAAAGAAGGCTTGACGAAGCCTGTCTATCTACATAGGTCCTTCACAAGTCTTGGACCACCACCTGGGTGGCTAGTCACTCGTCAACGTCGAGGTGTACATAGAACCCATCGGAGGGTGCAATTTTGTCGTCTGAAAACATTAATTAAAGCAAACGTGAGTACAAAGGTACTCAGCAAGTCTTACAACAGAATCCTACTATGCATGCACTCAAGAAGGTAGTGGAGTTATTGCAGCAAGCCAGCATTGACTCTTGGCTAAGCTATCCTACGATAGACACAACTTGTAAAGCATTTGTCGCACACGAGTCCACTAATCACCAACATAATACTCCACCGTGGATCCTCTCTTGTCAACCTACGAGAGGGCCATCTGCGGTACTCACACTTATCTTGAGGCTTTTAGTAGTATCCATTTACTTGTCTATGAACTGCATAGGTGACCAAGTAGTCCTTTACCGCGGACGCGGCTATTCGAATAGTTTTATACCCTGCAGGGGTGTACTTCTTCACACACGCTCTCACCACTTATCGCTGCTACACGACGTGTACTCGGCAACCTTCAAGCGGAAGCCCAGCGAGGGTGTCGGGCACGACCTGACTAAACGCACGAGTCCCTAGTCCAGGTTTATCGCCTATTCGGGTTCCATCCGCAGGGAGTCCGGCCGAGGTTTCCACTAACAGCCCCGAACGATGTGTGCAGGGTTCCTGAGACACCAAACGGGCGACTCGGTACACCATGCCACGTGCGTACCACAACACATCCCACCCGTAAGGTCAGCGCTGCGTGCGCCCCCCAGCATACTACAAACACCAGAAACTACTTTGCAACTCCTGGACAGAGGACAAGAGTGGTTAATAAGTCGAGGGGGTCCATTGGTTTCGGGCCCAATGCGTGGTAGTAGCTGAATCTTAAATCACACACACAGATCTCAGTTCTTAAGGACGGCCTCAATGAAACAACCCACCATGTACTCCTACATGGCCTCTCATTGATTCCTTTACCAAATCATATTCAACACTTCACACTCATTACCGACACATCCTTTCACTCTAGTTCATCATCCCGATGAGCCAGACCTGACACAACTCTAGGCATAGCAAGCATAGCATGGTAGGAAACACAATATGGCTCAATCAACTCCTACACATGCTAGTGGGTTTCATCTAGTTACTGTGGCAATGACAAGTCATGCAAAGGAAGTGGGTTGAACTACCGCAACACACAGCAGTTTGAATCGCGTTGTCTTAATGCAGTAAACAAGAGCAGAAGCGAGAACATGGGTTTGTATCAGAATGATCAATGGGTTGCTTGCCTGATGTAGTGGTAGTAGGGTACTGCCCTTCAGACGGATATTCGGGGTTATCCTCGGAGGCAGAACCTACCACGAAAGACACACCAAACATAATCAACACATGACAATATGCAACAATATGATGCATGCTATGGCATGGCAATATGAATGTGTCTTGGCCTAATGCAAGCTAAAATAGAAAGGAATGAACTCATTTGAATCAAAGATTCAAATGTTAGTTCATTTAACATAGCCAAATTAATGCATTATCTTATTTTGCTTAAACAGAAAGGTTAACTTGTTCTGTCATGCATGAAAATATTATCTGGGTTAATTAGCAGAGGGGGGCCCACTTGTCATAGACTCAGGGAAGTCAACCTGGGTCCACCTAGTCAAAGTCAAAGGTCAAACACGCCGGCGTTTAGCCGCCGGCGAGGCCAGACGCGGCGGTGAGAGTGCATTAGCGCGTTCCGGCGACCAAAAGAGCGGCAGAGGGCATCTACGCATAGCTGGGAGCAAGCCGTGGCGTTTGGTGGTGGTGGTTGAGCTCGGGGTGGCCGGAAACGTCGCCGGCGATGAGCTTGGCGGTCGCCGGAGTCGGGTGAAGACAAACCCGAAGCTACAGGGCACGGCGAGGCGCGTGGAGTGGTGCTACGGGTTCCTGCGAGTGCGGTGAGTGCGTTGGACATGGTGGTGTGGCCAGTGGGTGGCCGGAGCATCGTCGGCGACGAGCTCCGCGGCGGCGCGTGCGGTGAAGCCTCGTGCAATTGCTACGGTGCTCGAGGGAGAGAACGGTGAGGATGGGGAGGTGCAGCAGCTCACGGCGGTCACGTAGGAGCAGACGGTGCGGTCGGGGACAAGCTGATGCGGCGGCAACGACGGAGGGGATCTGTGGCGGTGCTCGGTGAATATGAGCTTGAAGAAGATGAAGCAAGGCTCGCAAGCGCTCGGGGCTCGGGCTGCTCGACAGAGTCGATGACGGCAGAGTTGTTGGACACGGTGGCTCAGTACGGGGACGACGGTGGACACGGTTTCACGGTGGTGCGGGCGCAACAGCGTCGGCCATGGCGGAGGGAGAGCGAGAGAGAGAGGTAGGGGAGAATGCAAGATGTCCAGACGGTCGGGGCGGTGACGTGGAGCCTGCCCAGGTGTCCAGGGGCGCGGGCGGCAAGCAGCTGACGTCGTGGCGAGCTCGTGCTCGCCGGCTACACCTCTGTGCCTGCCTGGCGAGGACGAAGCAGCTGGCTGGCGTGGGCCAGCACAGTGCTGGGCCAGCCAGGTGGGCTGCCAGGTGGGCTACGGCCAGTTAAGTCCCTCCTTCTCTTTTATTTCTGTTTTTCTATTTTTCTGTAAGTTTGTGGCTTTATTAAAAATAGCTAGGCACTTCTAAAAACCCTGAAAATAATCAGAGGCTCTGTTTAGAATATGTCCAACAGCCCACACTTATTTTCAGAATTATTTGAGCATTTAAAATATTTACTAGCATTTAAATGCCCAAATGCAATTTACATATGATTTAATTCAATGACCTTCTGTTGACCTAGAAAATTGTCACCAATTTTGCGAGAGGTTCTAACCCAAGACAAAGAGGGTGAACTTTTTAGAAGGCATTTCAGGTTCATTGAAAATATTTTTAGTAAATCTTAGTTGATTTCAGAGGGGGTGCTGGGGGTTCTGTCTTCCCCAATTCAAGTTTCTGATGAAAGATAGACATGAAGCAACACTCTAATGCATGGTCTAGCTAGGATGTGACAGGCCGCTTTGTCTTCGGCCTCGGACAGCCCCTTCTTCAGGGCTGCCATTTCGGTCGTGGCCCCTAGCAAAATTCATGACGATCCTATGATTTAACAACCACCTTATTTTTTATCGATATACAGACGAGGTATCACTTACCTTTGTTCTCTTCGAGCTGCCTCTTGGTAAGGCCGAGCTCTTCCTTGGACCGCTCAAGGTCCCGCTTCAGTGCGGAGACCTCCACTGTACAAGCGGCAGCGGCCAACAGCGAAGCCTGCTTATTCACACAGACACATTCTGATTAGACTCCTGCGATTATTATTTGATCCTCTATTTGGCTTTCTTTTGCGAATACCAAATAGAGCATTAGGGGCTAGTTTCTATGCTGTAAAATTTTCTCATAATTCGATTACTTACCTCAAAGCCTGTTAGGAGGCTGGCGCAGGCTTCAGTCAGTCCGCTTTAGGCGGACCGAACTTTCTCGACCACCGCACTCATGATAGTGCGGTGCTCGTCGTCAATGGAAGCGCCACGAAGCACTTCCAGCAAGTTGTCCGATGCCTCTGGGTGGACAGAGGCCATCGGCATAGACGGCTTGCCCCCCTTAGCGAGGGGTCGCCTGACAGAGTCCGGAGCCACTGGAGGTTCCGGCGCAGTATTCGGCTGGGGCCAAACTTGCTGCCCTCGTCACTAGAGCCCATGGGAGTCTTGCTCCCCATGCGCTCAGTGTCCGGGATGTCGCCTTGGGGCGCCTCCAGGACTATCTCCCCTTGGTTCAGTACCCTTTGAGATAACACCTCGACGTCGTCCGTAGGGCGGGGGGAGGTGGCGGTCGGGAGTGAATCGCTGTTCATCGCCGACAGGCCCAAAGACCCATCCGAAGAGGATACGTTGATATGGGCTTTGGAGGGACTGCATGATCATGTTCGTCATGATGAGAAGCAATAAAACAGAACATACTAGGACTATTATGGTATCCGAATACTTATGACTTCGCCAGGGGCTTGTCCCTAGGAAACCACTCCTCGTCGCTGTAAGCGGCTGTTGTGGAGTAGTCCGGAAGGAAGGTCCTTCCCTTCTTGGACCCTTCAGCCTCCCCAGATGGGGTGGCCTTCCTTTTCCTGTCTCCCCCAGCTGTGGGGGGGGGGAGAACTTTCCTCTTCCTCCTCCTCGTTTTCGTGGAAGGAGGGTGCTTCAGTATTATCGGACGATGAGTCCAATACAACCTTGCCCAGGAGACCTTTCCTGGTCCCCGCGACCTTCTTCTTGGCCTTCTTCTCCGGCGCCTCATAAGGCGCTGGAACCAGCATCTCCGTTAAGAGCGCATCTACTGGATCTTCAGGCAGGGGGGCCAGACAATCGATCTGCTCCGCTATCGCTACCCAGTCCTGTTACAATGACATCGAGGCTCAGACCCCTCACACGGTTATGCTGGGCAAAGGAACATTTTGTGAGATATAAAAGACTTACTCGATTGGCAGGGCGCTTTGTGCTGAGTCCGCGATCCTCGGTAAGGGGAGGAGGTACCTCGGCGCCCATGAACAGCACCTTCCAGACGTCTTTGTGCATCATGTCGAAAAGCTCTCGCAACATCTGGTGCTCGGCCGGGTCAAACTCCCACATATTGAATGCCCGTCTTTGACATGGGAGGATTCGGCGAAAGAGCATGACCTGGACGATGCTGAAAAGCTTGATTTTCTTGCTTATCATATTCTTGACACATTTTTGTAGTCCGGTCAGCTCCACCGACGAACCCTAGGATAGGCCCTTCTCTTTCCACGAGGTGAGCCGCATGGGGATGCCGGATCGAAATTCGGGGGCCGCCACCCAGTTGGTGCTGTGCAACTCGGTGATGTAGAACCACCCCGATTGTCACCCCTTCACGGTCTCCACATAGGAGCCTTCGAGCCAGGTGACGTTGGGCATTCT
Organism: Triticum dicoccoides; assembly: GCF_002162155.2. Classification (NCBI taxonomy): domain Eukaryota; kingdom Viridiplantae; phylum Streptophyta; class Magnoliopsida; order Poales; family Poaceae; genus Triticum; species Triticum dicoccoides. The sequence continues at coordinate 605,451,773 of NC_041385.1, forward strand.
GCCCACCATGGCGCCTCCACACTCCGCCTGCTGACCGACCACCACCTTTGGTTTCACATTGAAGGTCTTCAGCCATAGGCCGAAGTGGGGCTTGATGTGAAGGAAGGCCTCACACATGATGATAAATGCCGAGATATTGAGGATGAAATTAGGGGCTAGATCATGGAAGTCCAGCCCATAGTAAAACATGAGCCCGCGGATAAATGGGTGAAGGGGAAATCACAGCCCGCGGACAAAGTGGGTAAGGAATACAACCCTCTCATGGGGTTCTGGAGTAGGGACGATCTGCCCCGCGTCTCGGAGCCGGTGCGTGATGTCTGCGGCTAGGTATCCGGCTTACCGGAGCTTCGTAATGCCCCCCTCCGTAACGGAGGAGACCATCCACTTGCCTCCCGCTCCGGATATGGCTTTGCGGAGAAGCTGAGAACTTGGGCGCTGGAGCTCGAGTGTGTGTGAATGAGTGGGCAGGGGAAGAAGAAGGCATGGGTGAAAAAGAGGAGTCCTTGTCCCTTTATAAGGGCGATAGAAACTGTGCGCCTCCCCACTTGCCTGGTAAACTCGCTTATTCCCCAAGCGCCGTGATTGATGGCGTGGTTAGGTTACCCACACCCGTATTGATGAGAATCCCGTGATAAGGGGACACGATCTCTGCTTCGACAAGACGTGCCAAGAAAACCGCCTCGCAATATGTGCAGTAGCTGGTTGAGAAAAATGGTTCGAATAATGACCGGGCCGTGGTGTGATGTCACGCTATAAAAGTTGTCAGCAGATTAGATTTGTGGAATATTATACTCTCTACGGTGGTATGTGGAATTTGTTTTGCAGAGCCGGACACGATCCTCGTGTTCAAAATCTTCTATGAAGTATTCGGAGGAGGAACCCGCATTGCAATGCCGAAGACAATCTGCGCGCCGGACTCATCGTCATTGAAGCCTGGTTCAGGGGCTACTGAGGGAGTCCTGGATTAGGGGGTCCTCAGACAGCCGGACTATATACTTTGGCCGGACTGATGGACTATGAAGATACAAGATTGAAGACTTCGTCCCGTATCCGGATGGGACTCTCCTTTGCGTGGAAGGCAAGCTTGGCAGTTCGGATATGTAGATCTCCTCCCTTGTAACCGACTCTGTGTAACCCTAGCCCCCTCCAGTGTCTATATAAACCGGAGAGTTTAGTCCGTAGGACAACAACAATCATAATCATAGGCTAGCTTCTAGGGTTTAGACTCTACGATCTCGTGGTAGATCAACTCTTGTAATACTCATATCATGAAGATCAATCAAGCAGGAAGTAGGGTATTACCTCCATCAAGAGGGCCCAAACCTGGGTAAACATTGTGTTCCCCGCCTCCTGTTACCATCCGCCTTAGACGCACAGTTCGGGACCCCCTACCCGAGATCCACCGGTTTTGACACCGACACCTCACACTCGGGGACTTAGCCGCGAATCTGATTCGCCTAAGTTACAAAGATACTCGAAGTTGCGTCACAAGTACAACGTCCGCTCTATCCTGATCCGCAAAGACGACGAGGTGCAGGTTGTGTGCGGCACCTAGTGCTCATACCCGCGGACCTCTCGTCGGAGCTGCGTCACAAGTACAACGTCCGCTCTATCCCGATCGGCAAGGACGATGGTGCAGGTCATGCGCGACACCTAGCGCTCATGTCTGTGGCCCTCTCGTCGGAGCTGCGCCACAAGTACAACATCTATTCTGAGTGAATAATCAAGCTTCACTCGGAGTTAAGAGATCTGAAAGTAGTAAAGAAAAAGCAACAATATTCAAAGAAAAACCAAGTTTGGATAAATCCAACAAGGTTCAGAACCGCGAACAGAAGTACTCAGGCGTCAGGCCCGAACGAGTTTAACGGTTACAAAATCACTCAGCATTCCGAGGAAAATAAAGGTGAGGCATTAAGTTTGTTCACTCGGCGAGGGGAGGGCTAGCTGGCTCGACAAACTCATCCAGGTCGATTCCATTAGCAATACGAGTGGCAGCGTCAATGAAGCACTACAAAAAAGACACATCCGTGACATTTTGGGCCGAACGATTTTTTTTCTGTCATACATATGACACTTCTATGACGATAATTGTGACAAAACTCGGTAGCATCATAGATGTGGTGGGCTCCTACTTCTATGAAAAAAAATCATGACCTAAAATGGGCTTTTCATCCTGGGCGGGCCGGAGACGCAGCTGCATGACATTCTTTGGGCCGTCCATGACGGAAAAAACCGTGGTAGAAGCTAGGGCGAGGAAAATTTTGGGGAGTTCCCGGTTACGGTGGGAGGTCGGGGGACGAGCGATGCGCGTTTCTCTCGTACACGTACGCGCATGTGTGCAAGGTGTTGGCTCTAACTGAACCCGAGCGAGGCGTTGGGCTCTAACTGAACCCGAGCGATTGCACTGCAGGCTACGCGTTACTGAATCCGAGTGATCGATCGATGGCTGTTAACTGAACCCGATCAAGTGATTCCTTCGCTACCCGTGCTAACTGAAGCCGATCGATGCTGCCTCTGGGATGAACAGTGAGTGTTGCGGGAGGGGGGGGTTGGATAAACAGTGAGCAGTGGCATTGCCTCTGGATGAACAGGACCCCGTGGTGTGGTGGAGGTCTGGATGAACAGTAGACGGTGGAGGGATGCCCGTGCAGGGGTGGATGAACAGGACCCCGTGGTGTGGAGGGCTGGATGAACAGTAGACGGTGGAGGGGTGCATGTGGAGGGGTGGTTGAACAGGACCCCGTGGTGTGGAGGGCTGGATGAACAGTAGACGGTGGAGGGGTGGTTGAACAGTAGCCGGTGGAGTAGCGCGCGGTGGAGGCTAGATGAACAGGAGCCCGTGGAGGCTGGAGGAGGTCGACGGTGGAGATGAACAGTATCCCGTGGAGTCCCGTTTTGCGGTACGCCACACCCCTCCCGATGAACAGAACCCCCATTTCGACCGTAGCGCTCCAACACAAGTCCGTTTCGTCCGTTTTGTGGTATGCCACACCCCTCCCGATCAACAGGACCCCCGTTTCGACCGTAGGAGGTCCGTTTCGTCCGTTTTGCGGTACGCCAGACCCCTCCTGATGAACAGGATCCCGTTTCGAACGTGGCCGGTCGAACACAAGGTCGTTTCCTCTGTTTTGCGGTATGCCAGGCCTCGTTTCCATCGCCTGTTCCGTCCAAGCCCTCCCGATGAACACGACCACGCATTCCGTTCTGACCCAGCCGGTTAGCTCCCACGCGTTCTGTTGCCTCCCGATGAACACGACACATTCCGTTGTCTCCCCATGAACACGACGCATTCTATTGCCTCCCCATGAACACGACGATGACACTGTTTCTCTGTTCCGACCCAGCCATGTACACGAGCCCTCGCCGTACATATGCGCGAGTAGGCGTTCGAGACCCTGCCCATATGTACGTACGTGGCTGTATTTTCTTTCTTGCACCCTGGCCGCTGTACGTACGTGTACATGCTACGTGCGCGCCTGTACTACGACACGTACGCGCCTCTACTACGACACGTGCGCGCCTCTACATCGACCAGTATACATGTACGTACACGTTCGCGACCAGAATGACAACGCTACGTACACTTCGACCAGGTGGGTCCCGACTATCAGGCACTTCCTTGCTTGCGAAGATGTAGCTGGTGGGTCCCAGCAGTCAGGGGGGCGAATCGTTTTGGTTTTTTTGCCCGGACGCACTTCCTTGCATGCGAAGATGTAGCTGGTGGGTCCCAGCAGTCAGGGGGGCGAATCATTTTTTTTGCCCGGACGCACTTCCTTGCGTGCGAAGGTGTAGCTGGTGGGTCCCAGCAGTCAGGGGGGAAATGTTTTTTTCGTGAAATACGGTGGCCCTCCGGTGGGTCCCTGCTGTCAGGTGGAGGAATCATTATTTTCCGCGTAATAAGGAGGCACTTCCTTGCTGCCGCCGTGGCCCTAGCTGTCAGCCTCTCCACGTACAGTCCACGTCCAATGGAAGTCGTTCCTTGACCACGTTGACCACGCCGCGCTGAGAGCACCAGGGCGGTGGACGATGGCGAGGCCTAGGAAGGGGACGACGCGGAGCCGGTGAAGACGCGGCAGTGGACGCCCACGCGGAGAAGAGTTTGAGGGTTCACTTGTTCGGCTGCGGTGTGAGGCTGCCGTTGCCGCAGGGCCTGGCCAGCGGTGGGAATAGTAGGGGGCGGTGAGGCCTCCACGGCAGCATAGCCGGCCACGGGAGGCAGGAGCAGGCGGCACGACCGGCGCTGCTTTGGGCGGTTGGAGCAAGAAGACCAGAGGTTGAAGAAGCACTATGGCCGTTGGATGGACATCGTACGGTCACTTGAGCTAGAATCGTTCATATTGACTAACTTGACAAAGCCCTCCGTCCCCGTGAACTTAGTAGGCCCACAAGTCAGCCTCCCACCAAGGTGGGTCCGAGCTAGCAGGGGGAGTATTCATTTTTTGTGCGTAATAAGGAGGCACTTCCGGTGGGTCTGAGCTGACAGCGGGGGGAACGTTTTTTTAGCAAAATACGGTGGCCCATCCGGTGGGTCCCAGCAGTCAGGGGGAAAACATTTTTTTTGCAAAATAAGGTGGCCCGTCCGGTGGGTCCCCGCTGTCAGGTGGAGGAATAATTATTTTGCACGTAATAAGGAGGCACTTCATTGCGGCCGCCGTGGACCTAGCTGTCAGCCTCTCCACGTACAATACTCTTCCGATGGAAGTCGGTCGTTGACCATGTTGACCACGCCGAGCCGAGAGCACCAGGGCGGTGGACGACGGCGAGGCCTAGGAAGGGGATGACGCAGAGCCGGGGAAGACGTAGCAATGGAAGCCCGCGCGGAGAGGAGTACGAGGGTTCACTGGTTTGGCTACGGTGTGAGGCTGCCATCGCCGCAGAATAACAGGGGGTGTGGGTGAGTGGAGGGATGGCCTGGCCAGCGGTGGGAGTAGTATGGGGGCGCTGAGGCCTTCGCGGCAGCACAGTCGGCCATGGGAGGCAGGAGCAGGTGGCACGACCGGCACTGCTTTGGGCGGCTGGACCAAGAAGACCAGAGGTTGAAGAAGCTCTACGACCGTTGGATGGACATCATACGGTCATTGAAGCTAGAATCGTTTATATTGACTAAGTTGACAAAGCCCTTGGTACGCTCCAACTTAGTAGGCCCACAGGTCAGCCTCCAAAATGGTGCGCCCCAGATGTCAGGGGGAGGAATCATTTTTTGGGCGGCCGAAGCTAAGAATATCCAAGATTGAAGAGGAAGCACGACATCCGTTGGATAGACATCCAACGGCCACTGCTGCTAGAACCATGTGTTGACTATAATAAGTTGACAAAGCCTTGCATACGCGTCAACTTATTTTTTTAGGGGACGCGTCACTTAGTAGGCCCACAAGTGTGTGGCAGAGAACTTATAGCCCATTTTCGTTTTGTAAGAACGTACAACCCATTTTTGAATTCTAATGGAATTTATAACAGACCATTTACAGTTTGTTAAAAGTACAGCCCATCTTCTAGCTAGGACAACGATTAATAATTTCAACCAACCGTTGAAGACATAATTCTATAAAATTTCCCACATTTTGATGGGCTCCGAAATATTTTTATCCTGAAATTTCTAGTCAGATTAAATATAAATTTGTATTACGTAAAAATCAAACGGAACATTACGCGCGCAACAATGAAAATTTAAGATTTTCAAAATCCATAAATAATATTTTATAAACTAATTTCGTGTTTGGTGCATTTTTTATAGTTACTGCCCAGTTTTTATAATTACAACCCATTTATTATTTTTTAAAGCCCATTTTCCTGTTAAGCCTAATGCATCCCTCCTAGGAAAGATTTGCAGCCCAGCGGGGCGGAGAATAACAAGTTGACCTTGCCTGGGTATTCCTCAAAAAGATGTATAGCTGGGCTAGCCATTTTCATCTTGAAAAAATTAGTATCTGGGCTGGATATCTGGCCTGGGCTAGATGGGCCACAGCCCGCCCAGTTAATACCCTGCTCTCCTCTGAACAACAACGAAATCATCGCCAAGAAAAACTCTGCAGTGCTCACGCCTCAAAAACACAAATAGTGCTCGAGCTGCTTGGTCCCAGCTGTCGGCCGCACCTTGTGCAATTCTCCTGTTTATATTGACTACATAGGTTGACAATGGTGTGGGACCGTGATGTCAGGAAACCAGGAGAAAGCAAAAAAAATATAGTTGTACATAATAAGGAGGCAGTTGCGTACATACGGCTATGGCCCTAGTGGGTCCCTAGTGTCATCCAGTCAAAATAAAGTCATCTCCTAAATCCTCATGTTCATTGACGATGTTAACAATGCTCGGCACCACGGCGAGCGCAACAACTCGAAGGACAATGGAGAGGGCCTCGCAGGCCCTACGGATGGTCTGATATAGCGCCCGCTGCTCATTCAGGAAGCCAGGATCATCAGACACCTATGAGCACCTTCGAGAAACTGAGACGACATGAAACGATAAGGCCGCGCTTGGGAGCTCTGGTTTATTTCAAACCTGTATTAACATACAAGTGTAATTTACTCATCATCAGAAACAACGCGTAAAATACAGGCGTAATGAAACCGAGGGCCCGGGGTCTGTAAGTAAAACCGGCGGGTTACGCGTGTAATTTGAGAGACCGGTGTATATTTTACGAGCACTGCTATATGGACGACATTTCCAGACGATACATGCACGACATGCGTATCATGCCATCCATGGGCAAGGCTGAAATAGCAGCTAACGGCTGGATTAGCAATCGTCCGGGTGTCGTTCAGCGTTTTATCGTGTGTGAAGTACTTCCGATATTTTACTAGTCGAAATCGACCAACCAAGCGCCTTCGCCCGACACCATCGGCTTTAATTTACAAGCGTCATTTTTACAAGCGGTTTTGGTTGGAAAACGACGATCCAATCACGTCCTAATATCATGAGTTGGTCGGAAGATCATATGGTTTCACGTCTAATGTACCCGACTTGTCGTATAGGCTATGAATGAAACATCAGACGATGAACTTCTTAAGCACGGAAACAACAGAAGAGGATGATCTTCTTAACAAGCAAATCACTGGCATTAGATCGACATGCAAAACAATACGAAGCATTATTCTCAGGAGGCACAGTGAACAACTCATGATGGCGCATGCCACAACATTCCAAGCTCAACTTTGCAATCAAACACAAGGTCTGGCATTACATCGACAATATTCAGAACAAACTCTTAACACAGGAATATCTCAGCAGAGTAACTATTTACTTCTAAACTGAACACAGGAATAGAAAAAACACTCGATGCTGCTCACAGCAAGGGCGTCCCACTCAAAAATATCAAATGCATGTCTTCTGGCTAACATCAATGAGCAAATTTTGACAAGGTTTTCCAATTCCAATATATTAAACTAACGTCTTCTTGCTAACATCAATGATTAAACTTTGACAAGCTTTTCCCATTCAAAATATGTAATGCCTATGATCGTGGAGTCCTGTCGCTTCCTGTACTTGTTTGGGAACTTTTTGCCCAGGGCACTCCACTTGTTGTTAAATTGCCAATGGTCTCTGCAGACTAGTCATGTCACCGATGTCTAATATTTATGGCACCGGCTGAGGCAATGGAGGGATTCGGTGCCAAACTAAGAAAAGGTGAATTTGGCACCTCTTTTGGCCTACATAGTGGAAGGCCTAATACTCTGTAAAGCTTCTCGGTCATTCCTTCTGTAATGTAGCGCAAATAGTGATTGCTTCTTTCTGCAAAGTGGAACGACCAACTGGACCCAGTAATGCAGCAGTTTGCCTTGGACACATTGGCTCCTTTTGTGCAGTTCAACTAAAATCGAAGTCGGAGTAAAAACAAGCTTTAATTTTGATATCCCTGTAAGCAACAAAAGGTATAAGGGAAACAATTACTGAGAAATAACGGTTGATGACTTGTACTCCCAGAAGAAAAACATCTACTGGTCTACCTTATCTTAATGGGAAACAAAGCAGGAGAGTATCAATTCTCAATCAGTGTGATTCATTCATATTAACTGAGACATTATCTTAACAATGCCTTGTCTCAACATGTATAAAGAATGAAAAAGCAGAAAAGTATCATTCCTAAAACAATGCGAATGATTCATTTTAACAGAGACATTATCTTAACAATACCTTGGTTAAACATGTAGAAAGAACTACAAAGCAGGATAGTACCATTTGTAAAACACTGTAAGTATCTAACTGATATATAATAACAGAGACATTATCTGAACAATACATTTATTAAACATGTACTCCGGTCGATCCCTAACAGAAATGGTACTCCTGCCGATCCCTAACAAGTGTTTGCAGTTTTGAACTAAGATTCAGTAGTTAATTCTGAGGAAGGTCGGTACTGACCTTTCAAGACCAAGATTTGAAACAACTCGTGAGGAAGATCTCAAAGAGATCTCAACACATATATGGAAATCCGGTCTCATTTTGTGTAGTTCCACCAAAATTAAGCGAAGCAAAATGTCGCAATAGCAACAAGGTGAATAGATATCCCAGTTTTAACAGAGGCAAAAAAGGAATCAATTACTGGCCAATAAAGGAGGATGAAACATGCGGCCACAAAAATGGTAATCCCGCCAATCCCTAACAAGTGTTGCAGTTTTGAAATAAGATTCAGTAGTTAATTCTGAGAGTGGCATTGCTTAATTTTACTAGCGGCATTAGATTAAAAAAAAGCATAAACAGTTCCAGGGGAGAGTGGGCGCAACAACAACATGTCCTTCCATCTACTTATAAAGGGGGTGATGCAGAGTTTGTTGTAACAAAGCAACAAGCATAATGTCTGGGTTGGTCCCATTTTTGTTCACTACTTAATGGGAAAAGACAGCAATACAACAGCTTCAATTCAACATTTATTTAAAACAGTACCAAAACAAGTAGCACACAATCTCAAAGCACACTGCACATCATGTGGTTGAGACCAAGATTTGAAACAACTCGCCACGAAGACTGGAAACAAATCTCGATCTCCTTTTGTGCAGTTCCACCAAAATTAAGCAAAGTCACCGGTGTGAGATTCAAGTTGAACTGCACAAAACACTCTTAAAACATAAGTGTTTCGAGTAGCAAAGCAAAATGTTGCAATAGCAGAGTATGTAGCCAAGCAGCATATATGCGCTGGTCCCATATTTGTTCTCTTTGAACCTTCTTCCTATGTGAGGGCAACGAATCTAGTCCTGCACAAACTACCCGACCCCCCAGTTTCTTTCCCTTTTCAACAAAGAGATCGGTTCCTTACAGATGTGTGTACTGGGTTACCCTCTTTTTCCCTTTTCGACCTACAAAGCGGCTGGATAGCTAGTCTATACTACTTTCCGCCCCTCCTTTCCTCATTGAACCACGTCCTAGTTTCCTCTTTGAACCAAGACCTAGATTCGACTACAGATCGAAAAAGATCCACATGCAGCTAGAGCAACGACGGTTTCAAAGAAACTTATACCTTAGGGTCATCGGGATGTGGCAAGGCGTGCGGTGGGAGGCCGGATCTGCCCACACTATGTACGGCAGCAAGGAAGAAGGGGTCGGTGGCCCTCCCGCACAGGCGCTGGGTGAAAGAGAACAGTGCAGCCGGCAGTGCATTGCCTCCCTCGCCGAAGGCGATAGAGTGAACACTGCACCTCCTCCCCTTCCCGGTGCAACGGGATATGGACGCCTCCTTCACCAGCTGTGAGGGGGAGAGAGAGACAAGAGGCCAACACAATCTTGTTTAGATCTGGTGAAGAGAGGGTGAGAGACTATGAATATAGCAAACCCTAGCAAATGAACGCTGAGCCTCCAGCGTGTAACATATATCTAGTGCGGCGAGTGTGTGGAGAGTGCAAACCCTAGCGAACAAGCGCTGAGGCTCCCGCTTATATATATACTACTGTAGTACGGACTGAGCTCCGGTGCCTTCACTGCACCTGCTTTTGGCTGTATGACAGGTGAGCCAGCCACATTTTAGGCCCACCTGTCATAAATCCAAAGGCAGGTGCACTAAGTCAATGAAGCTACGTCCATATAGTACTCTTGTGTATACGACTAATATATAGTGGAGTGGTTTTCTTATTCTCTCCATAACAATCATTTTAAATTGTGTAAGTACGAAACGAAACTCTTTATTTAATGTACAGTGAAGAAAACTAGAACTACTTCCGATGAACTAACGATCCACGCCCACACGTCCTGGTCGCACTTCCTGTCCTTCACGTGTGGTACACTACCCTCCCTTAAGTGAACAACCACACATGTGCCAAATTATCCAACGTGCGAAACATTTGGTTCATAACCAATTGTGTGATAAAATTGCACCAACATGAAAGACGACTGCGTCTCCAACGCAGCCAAGGTGAACTGACGAAGGATATCATCTTTGTGCGTAACAAGCAAAGAGCACTGACGGAAGAAATCTTGTTTTTCATTGAAAATCGATCAGCTTCACCAGCCGATGCAACCATGAGGCGCAACCATGAGCATCGACAGGTCATCGTGGTGATGCATCAGACATTTGGCATCAAGTTTTGGTGAGGCGCCTATGAAGTTCAACAAATCCTCACTGTGGTCTGTTTCTTCTCAGTAATCAAGCTCGGGGAAGGAAGAACCACGTGGCAGAGGACAGTGAGGCGGAACAACAATGGCCATCGAATTTTGTGCAGTTCCACTAAAATTGAGGAAGACATGCCCGGGTATGGAGACACGCATTGCTGTTTCCAAAAATATAAAAGAGGGTTAGCAACGACATCTCAATTGTCAATAAGAATTAATGAAAAGTACACCAACAAACAGAAGCATCATAATTATCTTGATGGGAACTAAACCAGGATACCTGAGAAAAAAGCATTTCTTCATTTAACCAGTGATAGTACTACCACCATATGGACAATGACCGCACAACCATCATGTACTTTTTGTCGAAACAACATGTATACCTCCATCGAGGCATAAATCAGGACAACTTTTCGAGTGGCATTTCCTCTATAATAGTACTAGTAGGTGATGTTGGACCAGCCGACGAACCCTAGCTACTATGCATGGGGAGCTGGGGAGTAGTCGCATAGAAGAAAACCCGCACGCAGCGACCTGGGGAGCTGGACCAGTACAAGAAGTTATACCTCAGGTGGGCGAGATGTCGTTTAGGCGGGTGGGCAGGATCTGCCCACACAACGGCAGCGAACAAGGGCGCGGAGGATCTTCGTCTGCGCCAGCGCCGGCTCCGAGAGGACGGTGCGCATCGGCTTCCTCCGTCGCCGACGGCGACAACGTCAATGCTGCACCTCCTTATCTCCCGCAGCGGACGGTATTCAACCAGATCTGTGACCACCGGTGAGGAGAGAGATAGGGTGGACACTGTCATCTTGTTTTGATATGGAGAGGGTGAGAGAGCGAGACGCGAGAAACTCTATCAAACAAGAGGCTATAATGGAGTAAAAAATCTCTCCATAGCAGTGGTTTTAAATAGAATACGCGCGTTCCCGGAAAAAAGAAACGAAAACTGGCGGATAATTTTTTAAGGGTCTGTCTAGGACACATCTAGATGTGACATAGTTATGTCACATCTAAGTTGATGTCCACTGTGTTTGTGGTCTATTTTTTCCCTAGTTTTTTTTGTTTCTTGTTGCTACATTATATACTTGTGGGAGCTTAGATGTGATATCCTTAAATAACATCTAGATATGAATTAGACAAACTGATTTTCTAACGTACCAAGAAAGAAAACTCGATCAAAAACACGCCCCCGCTTCCAGGTCGCGAGAGTCGTCGCGCACACGCACATAGACATAGACATGCATATCTATGTTTATGTAAAATTCCATTTCCATCTCCATAACAAATCATATTTCTCCAACTGGCACATTATTTACGTTGTTAATTATATACCCAGCACTATTAACATACATCATCTCTTGTTTGCGCACATCCGGACCGCTGCCACGATCGGTCCTAACCAACCCAAACCCTCTTCATCACCCGCGCGTGCTTCCCGCCCGAAACGGTCAGTGCCGCATTCATGCCCAGCCAGAGCGGACACGACCTCTCACTGGCGTCGGCATTGAAGCGGCGCGCCGGCCGAGAGAGCGTCGCCCGTGCCGCTTCCGGGTGCACGCGGCTGCTCCACCTTCAAAGGTTACAATAGTCGGCTACAACATGCATGTAAAAAGTTCTTGGGAGTCCATGCTACAGCTAGCTGTCCTCGCCCAACTCGTCAATCTCTTCCAGTAGTGCTAGTACTCCATGGCGCGATCCATCGACAAGCAGGCGGGAAAGTTATCGTATACTCAGTTTGCGGTGAGTGGCATGCCGAGCGACCATGTGGGGTCGAGCCGTGGAGGAGGGTGAGACACGAACATGACATACGTGATTTAAACGTTGGTTTTGCTCGATGGCGTGATCCAATGAAACAAAATGTTGTTTTCTCTCCGTTTCCATTTTTTCTCCGGAAAAACGGAAACTTTTCCACTCCATTTTCATTCCTATTCCAAGGTTGCCCTATTACAACATTCCATCAAATACAAAGGAAAACTAACACGCATGCTGATGCATCTCAATGATTCACAAATCATAGCCAATATTTACTTCACAACTAAAGAAAAAAGTTGTGAGAGCATGTATGAAAGAAAAACTACTGATGGGGTCACTACGACTTAAACCCTAAACCCTAAACATGATTTAGTTTCCTGGCCAGGTAGAACCTGTCGAAGGAAAGACGGCTGGCACCCTCGGATCATATGATGCTTTTGTGCAGTTCCACTAAAATCGACCTGAGCATCCCTGATGGCAAAGATATTGAGGAAGTGTGATTAGAATAATAGTACTGGCACTAGTTCATGAGACATAAACTCATCACAAGTAGAAGCCGGTAGAAGTAGAGAAAGATCGACATGGAGATGGAGCTACGGCAGTGGAGCAAGCCGACTCCAAAAGGAAGATGGACTACCTGGGACGTCGGGCTGTAGCTAGAAGGGTGGTTGGGACGCGACATCGGCCCATACCGCGGTGACCCCCGATTGGGACGCACCGACTGTGGGTTTTCTCCCTCGCCGATGTCGACCGCCTCTACGCAGAACATTGTTCCCTTCCCCCAGCTGCGGGATCAGGCCCGTCGTTCTATGCTTGTGAAGAGAGCAACCTAATCAAGCAGGCTTGTAGCTTAGGCTCCTGCTAGTGTATATATAGTGGTTTTCTTTTTCTCTCCATATCAACCATTTTATATTGCGTACGTGTCATTCAAGAGTGAAATGATGGTTGCTTCTTCCGACTAACTTACTGTGTGATTTGACTGCTCCTTAGTGGCCCCTACACGTACTCCCCCTACGTGTATGCAATAGTCACACATACACATGGACGCAAAAACGCGCGCGACGCCCTAATGCATGCATGTCCGAGCACACGACGGAACACACACGGTCACGCTCAAGTGCTCAACCTACACGTGCATGCACACACATACTCAGTCAGGGTGAGCTAGTGACCGTATGAACACCGAAAAATATATATATTGAGCGCAATGAGCGTATTGTGAAGTCCACTGACCGTATTTTTACAAATATACAGTGACAGATAGTGTACTTATCTCGTTTGAAATTAAGCCATATTAAACGGAGAGGAGGCACTATGGACTAGCATTACTTTGCTGTGTCCCGTCAACTTGCCGAACACGGAGAAGGTTGCAGGATGGGAGAAGCTTGCGTGCGGTGGCTCGCAGGACAAGGAGAAACTTTTGACTAATGCAAGCTCTCCCTCGCTCAGGCGGTGGACGTGCAACAGTTAATTTGGTGTCAGATTGCCAGAAGCATACACTATACTACAAGTGCTATTATTGTTCGACTTCCCGAATAGGCGAACAACCAAGCGCAAAGTTTACTAGTACTACTACTATAGTCTATAAAGGTACGTACTATACTAGTACTAGGAACTAGATGGAGGAGTGTCTGCACTCTTATTATAATTTTAAAATGTGATAAAGCAATCTTCAACACATTTGGTTCTCTTCGAGGGTTCTCACATGTGATAATGGAAGTTGATTGCATGGAACACTCGCCACAATTTTCGCTTAATTCTGGCTCATATCCTGTTACAAATAGTAGCGCTCGGTAATATTTCCTCTTTTTTGCTATTCAGCATGTAAACAGGTCAGCAAACCTTGCGGCTCATCTTCGTGCGAACCATGCTCGCTGCACTTTGAATGTGGCCGAGAGCTGGCATGATGAAACACCTCGCTTCCTACTTCTTTTTTGCGGGGTACCTTGCTTCCTAGTGACCAGTGTCTTGGCTAATCATCCTAAGAATGCTTATATATGAATAAAGCTCTCTCATTTACCCGCAAAAAAGATTAAGCCATATTAACTGGAAAGGAGGGAGTATGGACTAGCACTACTTTTTGGTGTGTCCCGTGAACTCGCAGAACGAGGAGAAGCTTGCAGGACAAGGTGAAGCTCGCTTATGCCTTTTGACTAATGCAACCTACCCTCGGTGGACATGCATCAGTCCATTCGGTGTCAGATTGTCAGAGGCATACACTATAGCACCCAACATGCGGAGTACCATCATTGTTCGACTTCACGAAGAGGCGAAGAGCCAAGCGTAGTAGTATGAGTAGTACTACTACTACAACCGCATGGTGGAGCGTCTGTACTCTTATTTTTTTCTCTCTGATAAAGTACACGTTTATTCCGGAGAAAGGCGGAAAACGGCAGCCCAACATGTAATGAATGATATCGATCAACCAGCCATGCTCGAATATATCTTGGCCTCCGTGCGAGCCCGTCTATGTGTTCTCGCTCCTCGTCTCTCTCAAGGAACGGCGGGTTGGCTCTTTTCCGTCAATTGAGATCGGTTTGCTCACACTCATGTCCCACATGTCAGTGATATGCCAAGAGGAGGTGAGTTGACCGACTGGCCATACGCATACTTGGTTTTGCACCTTCATACTACTCCTCCCTCTGTCACAGTTTACAGGGCGCGCTTCATTATGATGCATTTCTCTCAATGCATTTCCACCACCAGAGAGACTTTAGACGCGTTTGGTTTAATGCTCAATTAATTAGGGCGTGGTAACCGCAATCAAGTCCACAATTTTCTCTCCATGTACTGTACTACTACGGACTGGAGTAAGTGCATACATGTGTGTACCCGGGGTGGAAGCACTGCATGCATGTGTGTACGCATTATTTCCTCTATAATAGACGCCGTGCTATAACTAGCAATGCTATTTTTCAGGCCGATCGCTAGTCGCCTTGGTCCCACAGATTTTTTTTCTTTTTTTTGAAGCGCGCTGTATAAGTAGTGACGGATGGAGTAGTATGAGCGGATTCAAAGAAGAGTGTATTGATGGTTGCTTCTTCAGAGCAACTTACAATGGGAAAGGTGGGGCTTATGAGTTGACTGCTCATTACTCACTATTAATGCGGCGCAACAACCGGGCAGAGTCTCCCATGCGGTTGTGCACTACCCCCTCGGTTCTTAAATATACTCCAGAGTATTTGTCTTTCTAGAGATTTGAATGAGTGACTACTCAAATATTTGTCTTTTTAGAGATTTCAAATGGACTGGCACATATGAATGTATATAGACATATTTTAGAGTGTAGATTCACTCATTTTGCTCCGTATGTAGTCACTTGGTGAAATCTCTAGAAAGATGAATAGAATATTTAGGAACGGAGGGAGTACACATACGAAGCAAAATGAGTGAATCTACACTCTAAAATATGCCCGTTTGAAATATGTAAAAAGACAAATATTTAGGAACGAAGGAGTATAATTTTGTGCATGGCACATGGACCCGGATGATGAAGTGGCTTCTGGCAATGCTATCAAGCTTCCATCATTTGTTTACATAATTGACGTACTATACAAATAATTTTCCAGCGACATGAAATTGTACAATGGTGTGAGCTTTCAGCTTTTGTTTCGCGTGTCTTGCCATCGATGCTCTTTCGAAAACAATAAAAAACTAACTTCCTTGCTAATGCATGTCAATTATTAGCAGATCAGAGCTAATAATTACATCACAATTGAAGACAAAGTTGTGAGAAGCTGTTAAATTAATATTGATCCATGCTTTCATTGGCAGCAACGTCCCCCCAGCTCTGTCTAAATCAACAAGGCATGTTGGGAAAAAAAGTAGCTGTCTGGAGCATGCAACATTCCGATCATTTTGTGCAGTTCCACTAAAATAGAGTTGAGCGTCCCTGTTCCAAAGATATTAAGTGTGATTATGATAATAGAGGACTGCTGATGAAACAATAAACACACAAATAGAAGCCGGTCACCTTTGTAGTCTCTCTTAAGACTAACTAGTTGGAGAAGATTAGACTCGGAGTTGGATGAGGAGGATAGAGCAAAACCAATCTCCCTTTGTGCAGTCGCACTGAAATGTAGAGACGTTGCCCATGTGACATTTTAGTACAACTGCACGAAACACTCTTAAGAAAAAAGTGATTTGTGCAGTTCACCAAAAGGTCGCAATAGTAACGAGGTGAAATGGATAGCCCTATTTGCAAAAAAGAGGTAGAAAGGAAACAATTACTGGTCAATAACAGTTGATGACACATGCGACGACAAAAAAGAAGCATATTCCTTGTCCTAAGGGAAGAGAAAAACACGGTTGTGTTTGTCTAAAATGGTGTGAGGATGAGAATGCAATATGGAAAGTACGCCGGACGAGCTATGTTTTGGGCAAAGAACTATGGAAGATCCATATGCAGCGACATGGGAAGACGGGCAGTGGAGCAAGGCTGGAGGGGATACCTGGAGGTCATCGGGATGTAACTAGGTGAGCGCAGCGGGCGGGATCTGCGAGCAGGTGACGTAGGCTTTGCCGTGCCGGAGCTTGGTCAGAGAGAACGGCGTGTACCGCAGATCGGGACGTGCTGCCTCAGCGCCGTCGAACGGAGAAATGATGCACTTCCTCCATTTCCCCTGGCGGACGGGATGCGGCTGGATCAGTGACCAAGGGTGAGAGAGAGAGAGCCCACCGCACTCCCTTTCCCCCGGTGGACGGGATGCGGCCGGATCAGTGACCAACGGTGAGAGAGAGAGAGGCCACCGCAGCCTTGTGTGAGATACTCTGAAGAGCGACAAACCAGGCTAGCATGCTCCATTGTATATAGTGAGCGGACTACCTTTTTCTCCATAAAAATCGTTTTATATTCTCTGTACATGCCATTGAGCTCTATAACTTTATTTAAAAATAACGCGGCAACGCGTCAAGTCGAACTTTGTTTCGTGCACGCGTGGTACACGACCTCCCTAGGTAAACAACCGCTACCGGCATTCAAATTAGCACGTGGGCTACCATTTCGTAAACAAATGAGCTCCACCATGTACCCGTGCGGGTGTGGCTGGGCACGAAGCGTGAGTACGTGCACGGTGCACCTATTCTCTTCTTGTATACGTACACCACCTACGTGGGGTTGTGTGAGAGAGATACGAACCTAGAGAGATATAGTGTGTGGGTTCTTGAGAGTTTTTTTGGGGGGGGGGTCAATCAAAAAATGTAACATATGCAATGTGTGTGAAATAGAGTCCTGGATAAAACATATATATAGAGGGGGCGATCCACGAGAAGAGAGTGGAGGTATCATCGGCTTGAGGTGTCCATAGAATTGAAGAGAGGGATGATGTGTGTGTGTGTGCGCGCGCGATTGATAAAGAGTGCCATCGAATTTGTGTGTGCCCACGTCAAAGATATAGAGTGGCTAGCCTACTGGAACGTGAGATGGGACATGTGCAGTTTGTCTCTGTGGCATGGATACCTACCTGCAGCGCTCGACTATCAGTGTGTGGTGGGGGAAGAGGGAGGCCCAATTAACTATAGAGGTACAATGGCTGGTATATGTGTGGAGGAGGAGGAGAGGCCTACCTCATGTATTAAGGAGATCGATCTGCCTCATGTATTAAGGGAGATCGATCGGCATCCATGCATATGTGCAGGAGAGGAATAAGGTTGGGAGAGAGACAGAGCTAGAGTGTTGGAGGGGGTGGTAGTGGAGTTGCTTCTAACAAATGGTGGGATAGGCTTGCTAGACAAACGGAGGGCACGCCCGCAATATCAATAAGAGAGGAGATGGTTTCTTGTTGTCTGTGCACGTGCATGTGAGAGACGGGTCAGGAGCCATGCACGAATGATGAGGGGGGACGATGTGGTTGTGGTAAGCAGACGTAACTACATAGGTAGATCAATCGCCCTTTGTTAGAGAAAGAAGAGACATAACTTGTGAGGTACATCGATCGATGGGGGGGAGGTAGTTAAAGTTGATCTAGGTATATGTTGGGAGATCGATCGGTATACATGCATGTGTGTGTTAGAAGCAAATGAGGCACGAGGAGAAGGATAGAGAGAGAGAGGGATGCATGTAGGAGGTGGTACGAGAGGCATACTATATCGAGGGGGGAGGAGTGTGCGAGTACGAGAACGATGAAAAGAGTGGTGGGAGTGAGGCATGGACGGTGATAAGAGAAGAGGGGAAGCTTGTGTTTGTGCTAGGCACACCTGGCTAGAGAGGCATATTGATCGATGTGTGCCGTAAAGAAGGAGCTGGGGGGCCTACACACACCGTGGGTGAACGACCTAAAGTGAAAAGACGAATTTGCGCGATGGAGCTAGAGAATGCTGAGGGAGGGTGAGAGGGATGCGGGCGTGTGCACGCACAAGAGAAAGTTAGCGCTAGCTACCAAGATAAGAGGGTTGTGTGGGTGTAAAAGACAAATAGAGATCATATATACTTCATTATAAAAAGCAAATTCGGATATTTGAAGAATTTATCATAGTGTTTCAAACCGACGCATGTGTGAATATATATAACGGTGATACACATGGTGTGATTATGAACATGTTATACTACATTTAATATATTTTATCTCTACTCTTATAAAAAACGGAGTTGTTGATGATGGTGTGCCTGCCATCCTGCATTATAGGCCGTCCGATTTATATCTGGCGGATTGCAAGGAAACTATGATGGTTGAAGTTGGCAACAATCATGATTGTAGATTCTTATTGAAATAGAGAAACGAATTCAAATTTAGTTCGAATTGCAGCGGTAGTATAGACATTTGGAATGCACTAAAATGTTGGTATGAGTAGGTTACATGCATTATACAACAAGCAAAAAAATTTAATCAGACATAACATGGATTCATACTCCCTCCTTCCATCTATATAGGGCGTAATGAGATTTTTAAGACCGCCTTTGACTATTGACAAGATTAATAGTACATGACATGCACCATGTGAAAATTATATCATTGAAAGAACCTTTCACAGATGAATTTAACGGTGTGCTTTGTGTAAGTTGCATGTCATATATCATTGCTCTAATATTTGGTCAAAGTTAGTATCGAAAAACGCATTAGGCCCTATATAGATGGAAGGAGGGGCAAGACTCTCTCTTGGTGTGGTGTGAATAGTTTTATCTTTTTCATTTTCTTTTTGGTTGAGGGAAGTGCGAATTGATTTGGTACGTACAAGTACAATAATACTACACGTTAGGCTTGTCCCTAAAATTCAACCCGCGTCTTTTTATATCCTGAAAATTTAGATATCGTGCTACGAAAACTGGCGTCTTCACAACCCGCGCCTTGCTATCCCGAAATTACAACGCGCGCGAAAACTCCCTCCAGCTGCCAAATCCCGACACGCGAAATCCCCCATCTAACCCTAAGCTGAAAGGGCCGCTAGTTCAAATCGATGGGGGGTACTTTTGTAACACACCCTACATTTTGGACAAGCGCGTCCCTAAGTCATGCTTCACCCCCTCCCATCGCCCCCTTTTCGCCATTCGAAATCCCAGGCCGCCATAACCTCTCCGCTCCAGCCGCGAAACCCCACCCTCCTTTGTCCGCCACGTCACCGCTGCCCAGCCAGAGCCTTTTCCCCGACGACGTCATCCACCGCAACAGCTCGACATCCCTCGTCCACCTCCTCGGATGAGGATCCGTCGTCCATCTCTCCGTCCCTCCGGTTCAACCGCCCCATCCTCCACCTCCAAGGAGCTGCTCCGACGATCGCCTCGTCTATCGCGGCTGCTCCATCCCCACAACGCCGCCTTAACCTGCTCCACTGGAACCGCAGCATCCTCACTGACTCCTCAGACAAAGCCGAGGCCTACTCGGCGCCACCAAAGAGGTTGTACACTCATCGCATCGCACCTTCTCCTTAACTCGACCTCCCGGCGCCGATGGTGCTCCAACCCCCACCCCCATGGAGCGGCTACCTTGAAGCCGGCGCCGCGGGCGACATCTCCATGGCGGCTCTCCCCCAATGCGAGGCCCCTACGGCGGCAGCGTCCATACCAGCCGGATCTGCTGCTGCTGCTCCAGCTCTCGCTCGCTCGCTTGCGCTGCTGCTCCGGCTCTCGCTCGCTCGTGCTGCTGCTGCTGCTCCGGCTCTCGCTCGATCGCTCGCTCGCCCAGTTGCTGCTGCTGCTCTCCCCCTCGCTCGTGCTACTGCTCTGCTCCGATTAAACCACACTTCAGTCGACTGAATCGAATTTTGGGTCAGTCAAT
>NC_041385.1:605472610-605513815 GCF_002162155.2 Triticum dicoccoides
GGAGTTAAGGAAGAACCACCCGCAGCGGGGACGGGGGCTCGCCGGAGAGGTACCCCACTATCTATCTTAGGGTTCAGGGTGGGGGCCGGGGGCCTAGAGGGCTGGCCGGGGCGGCGGTGGCGAGTTGTTTCGGGGCAGCGAGGCGGCGCTGGGGCCGGCAGTTCGGCCGGTGGTGGCTGGCGGCTCAGGGGGGTGCAGGTTGAAGATGAATTGCAGGCCCACTCTAAACTACATGTCAAGTGCCTCTCTGCTACCATTGCGTTCAGTTTCGATAGTAGCTTTCAGATTCCACAGTAAATTTCAGTTTCGATAGTTAAGTTCAGAGTCAACAGTTTTTACCTCATCTGTTGTAGTCAGGTGGTTTTTGGTGATGTTAATTTTACATCCATTTTACATCATCTATTGGAGATGCTATTATAATCCCACTTGAGATTGAGGATGTCTGTCTTGTGCTGCTTCAGCCTTGACGTCTTATGGCTCACCGGAGCTGCTCCAATGACAGAACGATCCATCACAATAGAGCAGTGCCCTGGAAGCCGTCTAAAGATTCCTCAGATCTTCCTCCACACCTCCGACAGCCACCTTTGCCTCAACTGCTTCAGCGACCAACCCAATGATGCTGAGGTCGACACAGCTACGGAAAAGAGGTTGTACACTTGTTGCATCACTTATTACTATACATTCACGTCGATCTATTAGGGCTATTTTGGTTCAACGGAAAAACGTCTATCCACTGGTTGTTACCATCACTCTAAATTTCTGCATGCTCTACTTACATAATCTCACCATATTTTTTTCGTATGCATGTCAGATATTGTACACAGTCATGCTGAACATGTAGAGAAAAAGAGAAGAGTTTTGCGTGGCAATACAATGTCATGCAGACATCGCTCCATGGTGGGTTCAATGGCAAACCCTCCCCACCCCTCTCCAGAGGAAGATATCTGTTCTGAGGCGGATTCAGACGCTACTGACCAGTCCTATTTACCCCCAAGGTGTTTGCTCTACCTTGGCATGATGATGTTAGTCATATCATGCATATGTTGCCTTGCAGTGCCTACTTTTGACATCATATATGGCATCTGCTTAGTTTAGACATGTTCTGTAATGCCACCTGTTTAGTTTCTATATCATATATGGGAATTATGCAGTCTCATGTCTTTTAGTCAGCCATAATATATGTGAAATGTGCAATGCCCTCCTGTTTAACCAGGCATCATATATTTGAATGATATGTTGCCCATCCTTTTATTCATTACATTTCCATTTGTCGACAATGTTTGTACATTAAACTACTCTTCCTGTGAATCAGCCATTTGGGTGGGAGATGGAAAAATCTGGAGTGAAAACAAGGCCTTCAGAGCAGATAGTGCTATCTGTCGAAGCAGATCTCTTGTTGGGTCCCGATAGCTCCTCAGAGATGGGTTCAGAGACAAATGACCAGTCCTATTCCCTCACTGAGGTGTATGTTCTAACTTGGCACGGTTATACTGCTCATATCATGCATATGGTGTCTTGCATTGCATAGTTTAGACATCATATACACAATATTCAACACCATGTTCTTAGTTCAGACATCATATCGAATGCCCTCTGTTTAGCATATAAATCACATATGTGAATAAAATGATGCGATCCTGATTACTTAGATAACATGTAGGTGAATTATGTCATGTGATCTTGTTTAGTTATTCATCATATCTTTGAATTATGTTATGCTATGCTATCCAGTTTAGATAGACATCATATATGTGAAATTATGTCATGCTATCCGTTTTAGTTAAACAATATACATGTCAACTATTTCATGCCCTCTTTTTTCCACAATATCTATTGCATCTGTCTCTCATACAATGTCTGTACATTCAACTATGTTTCCTGTTTATGAGCCATTTGAATTGGAGCGGGTGATGCCAGAATCTAGCGGACTGAAAACACAGTCTTCAAATAAAACAATGCTACCTCTTGGTGGAGATAGCACCCCGGTTGTACATGCACAAGAACCAGCCCTACCACACATAACCCAAACTCTTGTAGATTGTACCCCTACTACGATGGACAGAGAACCAGCTCCACCCAATCTAACCCCAACCCCAGCCGATAGTAACCCAGTTCCTGTTGACACAGCACCATCTCCACCACAGAGCTCCCAAACAAGAGCAGTTAGTAAGGCAGCTCCAGTGCCCAAAGGGCTAGTACTATCACGGCGAACCCCAACTCCACCAGTTAGTACGCCTATTCCTGTGGAGGAAGCACAACCAGCTAGTCGTAGTTTAGCATCTATCACATTTGATGTTGTTAAATCGTATATGCGTATCTTCCCATCTTGGAAATATTATACTGAAGATGAAGGAAAATGCCAGTTGCAGGTGTTTGTCCAGGAGTTATGTGTAAGTAATGTTATTCATGGCAATTACTTTGCTTCGTCCCATACATCCTACCTCCATGATGGTTATAATACAACAAATTTTCGCATTTTTCTCTATAGAGAAGGACCGATTTGGAAACTCAGGATGAGGTAACCTGTGCTAATACCTCTGCTATCTTCAAGAATGCTTGGTGGCAGTATCGAAATTACATGAAGAAAACGTACTTCACCGGCAAAGAAACTCATCAAATTCCCTTACGTTCTCCTGAGACACATTTACTAGACGATGACTGGGAACACCTTGTTCTGTACTGGTCCCAAACCAAGAATGTGGTAAGGTCTATGAGCTCATTTTCTATTTTTAAGTATTATATTCTTGTGTCTTACTATACTCTGTTCATGTAGAACAAGTGCCTAAACCTGAAGAACAACTGTTCTAATTTAAGATTCCATTGCTATCATAGTTCAAAAAGCGATAGGCGTTAATTGTGCGTTTTGCCACCGCCTTGCGCATTACTGACCAAAGCGCATGCTTATGCGCAGTTATGCATAGATTATGCATAGTTATGCGCAATGTGTTTTGCCAACGCCTAGAGCCTAGGCGCGCCTTTTTTAACTATGATTGCTTTGCTCTTGTATCACTGTATTTACTCATACAAACTTATTTTTAAATTGAAGGATCCAATCGAAACTCCAATGGCACAGCAGGTACGTTCACGCATGTTTCTTTAACATGATTGCTCTTATCAATAGCTCTGTTGATTTCACTTTCAATTGTGTATACAGTTGACTTTCATATCATGCACATTACTAGCATCACAACAGAGCCAATAGTGTTGTTGTACATGTAGACCCGTGGTACCCATCTGAAATCTTGTTGTGCGGTGTAGTTTCCCACGCTTTGTATTCTTTCACTGCTGCTTTGTCTTGAACTGATATGATTTGAACCATGTCTCTATTTTGATTTGGCAAGACAATGCAGTGACCATATGACATAGATATATGTTTGTTTGATGCTTTTATTATGTACCAGTACTTGGCAATAGAAGACTTGGTAGTTTAATCATGTCCACCTTACTAATGAACTGGTTCACAAAAATGAGTTTCATATACTAGTACATGCTAAACTTGTTATGTGTCTGTTTGTCTCTTCTTTTAGAATGCTGACAGAATATTGAGGAAGAGTACCTTATTAAGCAATGGTAAAGGAAGTAATGCAGATAAGGTTCAGGATAGTGACACATTGTAACGTCCTCGATGCGGCTATATCTCCCACGTGTCAAAGCACGACTTAGAGGCATAACCGCATTGAAAGCAATGTCGCAAGTGAGGTAATCTTCTCACAACCCATGTAATACATAAGGGAAAGAGATACATAGTTGGCTTACAATCGCCACTTCACACAATACATGAATAAAGCATTACATCATCCAGATACAATCAAGGTCCGACTACGGAACCAAAATAAAGAAGACTACCCCAAAAGCTACACAGATCCCCGATCGTCCAAACTGGGCTCCACTACTGATCAACTGAAACGAAACAATGCAAGAACAAGATCTTCATCGAGCTCGTCCTTGAGCTCGGATGTGTCACCTGCACAGTTTCATCAGCACCTGCAAACTGGTTTTGGAAGTATCTGTGAGTCACGGGGACTCAGCAATCTCACACCCACGAGATCAAGACTATTTAAGCTTATAGGAAGGGTAAAGGTATGAGGTGGAGCTACAGCAAGCGACTAGCATATAAGGTGGCTACCATACACAAAAGAGAGCGAGAAGAGAAGGCAAAAGCACGATCGAACAACTATGATCAAGAAGTGATCCTAGAACAACCTACGTCAAGCATAACTCCAACACCGTGTTCACTTCCCGGACTCCGCCGAGAAGAGACCATCACGGTTACACACGCGGTTGATGTATTTTAATTAAGATCAACTTCGGGTTTTCTACAACCGGACATTAACAAATTCCCATCTGCCCATAACCGCGGGCACGGCTTTCGAAAGTTTATACCCTGCAGGGGTGTCCCAACTTAGCCCATGATAAGCTCTCGCGATCAACGAAGGATATTCCTTCTCCCCGGGAAGACCCGATCAGTCTCGGAATCCTGGCTACAAGACATTTCGACAATAATAAAACAAGACCAGCAACACCGCCCGATGCGCCGACAATCCCGATAGAAGCTGCACATATCTCGTTCTCAGGGCAACACCGGATGAGCACACCATACAACTAAAACCAGCCCTCGAGTTTCCCCGAGGTGGCGCTGCAACGGACTCTAGTTTGGACCAACACTTAGACAAGCATTGGCCCGGGAGGCTAAAATAAAGATGACCCTTGGGATGCGCGACTCCCAAGGGGAAAAATGTAATAGGTGAGGCAAATGGTAAAACCAATGTTGGGCCTTGCTGGAAGAGTTTTATTCAAAGCGAACTGTCAAGGGGGTCCCATAAATCACCCAACCGCGTTAGGGACGCAAAATCCGAGAACATAACACCGATATGACGGAAACGAGGGCGGCAAGAGTGGAATAAAACACCAGGCATAAGGCCGAGCATTCCACCCTTTACCAAGTGTATAGATGCATTAATAATATAAGAGATATTGTGATATCCCAAAATATCCATGTTCCGACATGGAACAAACTTCATCTTCACCTGCAACTAGCAACGCTATAAGAGGGGCTGAGCAAAGCGGTAACATATCCAAACAACGGTTTGCTAGGAAAGGATGGTTAGAGGCTTGATATGGCAACATGGGAGGCATGATAAGCAAGTGGTAGGCATCGTAGCATAGGCATAGCAAAAGAGCGAGCATCTAGCAAGCAAAGATATAAGTGATTTCGAGGGTATGGTCATCTTGCCTGAGATCCCGCAAGGAAGAAGAACGAGTCCATGAAGAAGACAAACGGAAGTAGTTGAACGAATCCTCACAACTCCGGAATGAAACCGAAGCTAACGAGAGAGGCAACCCAAAAAGAAACAAACAACATAGTAAACAACCAACACATGAACATGGCATGATGCACAATCAAGTATGATGCATGTCCGATTTAATGAGTCATGGCATGGCAAAGTGCAACAAACAATTATACAACTTAAGTGGAGCTCAATATGCAACAAGTTGCATATTGACAAAACACCACATACGATTATTTAGTTCTCTCTCGTTTATGTACCCAACAATGTTAAATGTTAATTAACAAGGCAAGAGGTGAAGCATATAAAAACTAACTATTTAGGCAAGTTTAAATGAGGCCGGAAACAACAAACAACAAATCCGGAAAATCCTCATGAGCATATATTAGATTTGGTACTGTTCTGCCCTAAACACAATTTTAGAGTTATTAGACATGCCAATCAAGTACACCATGTTAAACTAGGCATTTTTCTACCCCATTTACATATAAAGTTTATTAAATTCGGAGATACGGTTATTTAGTTATGAATTAAATCATTTTAACTTGTCATTATGAAAATTAATGTAAACAGCAGTTTAAACATTTTAAACATAGATGAAAGATGCAGATTATGAAACTAGGTGGAATTTTAAGCACTTTTCATATATGAAGTATTTACATATGATGCACAGTTCTTGATTTATTAAATGCATGAAGAATAGGGGTTTTTCTGTAAAACAGTAAATCTCTGGATATTACACAAATTCGCAGAACGAGAAAAAACAACGCTGAGCCGAAACTGCTGGGCGCTGGGGCGCTCACCATGGGCCAGGCCCAGTTCGGTGGTGAGGTGAGGCCGACAGGGAGGGTGGATGCAGGCCTAGGCGAGACCCACAAGGGAGCGCACTGGGCCGGCCTGGCGCTGGAGCTGGGCCAGGGGCGATCTGGTGCTGGGCCTCGTAGGCAGATCGAAGCGGAGGCAGGGCGATCTGGCGCTGGGCGCGTGTGTCCTCTCCTGCTCGATGCAGAAGCAGGGAAGGTCGATGCGGGCGCCGGCTGGCACGGGAAGTGGCGGGTCGGCGTGGCGCTGAGGATTCCGGCGGCGAGGAACCCGAGGCAGCGGCGGGACTTGGCACGGGCTCGTCGGGGTCCGATGCAGAGACGGGCAGAGCAGGCGGCGACTCGGCGTCCATGGCGGGACTTCCTGTCCAGAACAAGAGAGAGAGAGATGAGAGAAACGGGAGAGGAAACGAGGGGAAGGAAAGGAGCAGAGGAGGAGCGGCGACGGGGTCGGTCCTGGTCGGCGGCGAGGCAAACGGTGGCGGGGACGGAGCTGCATCTGGCTCCGGCGGGGCGCTCGCCGACGCGGTCGAGCGGGAGGGGCTCTCGGGCTCATGCGGGAGCTGGGAGGCACTGGAGCTCGAGGCGAGGGGCAGAAGGCGGCGGGGGATGGCTTGCGGGAGCTCCAGGACGGCGAGGCGAGGAGGGCCAGGGACGAGGCATGGCTCGGGCAGGAGAAGGAGGGGCGCTGGTTGCTCGAGAAGGAGGTGGCCATGGATCGAGAGGAGGAGGTGGTTGACCCGGTAGAATTTTGGATCGGGATGGATCCCGAGGAAGATGGAGGCTGGTCGGGGAAGGATCCCGAGGGAGTGGGTGGCGGCGCCAGGAGGGGAATGGATGGGACAAGCCCCTTTGTCCATATTTAGACTAGGGAGTTTTTTATATAAGGAAAAGAGGGGAAGTTTAGTGTAGATTCGGACCCTCCGATCAAAATCGAACGGCCGGGAATAAACAGGTTATGGAGTCCAATTAACAAAACGGAGATGTTTTATAAACATTTGGGGATGATCCGGATCCAACGGTGACGACAGTCCGGGTCGGGTTCGGGACGACTTTCGGACGCGCGCGCGAGGAGGGCCGCGGGCATAACCGAGAGAGGTTAGGTTGGGTCTGGCGGATTGTGAAGAGCGGGTTGGTCTGAGAGAAGAGGGAAGAGATGCAGCCCGGCACGGTTTCCGGAGACCGAAAACGTCTGGCGTTAGACCGGCTATATTGCCGCTATAGTTATCCGTTGGGGCATCAAACAGACTCCGAATGCGATGAAATTTGGCAGGCGGTCTACTGACAACAAAACAACACCGCACGCCAACATTCATCCCATTCCGAGAAAATTTTCTGGCCACTTATAAAATAATATTTCGGACATGCCGCGGGCGCGTGCAAGTGTGTCTGGGCTCAGAACGGACAACGTACGGAACTGGAAAACCCGGACGGATGCAAGTTTTGAAAACATGATGATGCAATGCGGATGATGACATGGCAAGATGCAACACACAAGAGAATGACATGGCAACGACAACGAATAACTGGAAGACATCTGGCGCATCGGTCTCGGGGCGTCATAACACTCCACCACTACGAGAGGATCTCGTCCCGAGATCTAAGGATGGCGCCGGAGAGAAACGGAAGAGGAAGAAAAGAGGTAAAACTAAGTTGCTTCTTCGAAGAATGAGTGAAACCAAAGAACCTTCAGAGGTTAAACAATTTTTGAAAAGAATACAACGGAGATGAACGAAGTAGAAAAGCTCTGTTAGAAAAGAGGAACAAGGAACATTATGAGAACCTTGTAGGTTGAAAGACATGAAACCAGAGTTTGACGAACCAAAGAGAACATGAACGATATAACGTGATAGCCAAGGAACAAGAATGATAGAATTTGGACAACACTCCGGTAGAAAAGAGAAGAAAACTAGATAAAATGAAAAGTTATTGAAGAGATGATACAACACTCCGGTTGGAAATGGAAGGAATAGAATCTGAACTTGGCAAAATGAAAGAACTTTGATGAGACTCCGGTTAGAAGAAGAATGATAGGCCTACTGTCCGGTTAAACAAGGTAGAGAAGGAATAAGAATGATATAATTTGGGCAGCACTCCGACTGTAAATGGAAAGTAAACAACATGAACTTGACAAGATGAGAGGATACTCGATGAGATTACCAACACACAACCTCCGGAACTATTGAATGAATGGAACAAGCGGTACGAAAGATCTCAGACAGCACTCCGGTTGAAAAGAGATGCAAGGCTTGATAAGGCGGAAAAAAACTTGAGCAAAAGGGCACAACACTCCGGTTAAATGGATAAGCACGAAAAGAACATGGTCTTTGACAAAAACGAGATGGTGGGTTGAAAAGCGTAACAAGACAATGCCTTTGGAACAAAAGAATAGAAGATAGATAATTGAAATAGGGGAATGGAGAAGAAAAATGTCAACTTCTGCCACAATTTATCTTGGAAAGCACCCTTCCAAGAAGGTTAGAACGGAGTGGTTGGAAAACCAACAACGAAAGGAATAAGTTTGTAGTGGGCTTATGGAAACATCTCAAAATTATGAGGTGACAACCTGCCACTCACGGAAGAGATTGGATTGATAAAAACAAGGAGACGAGAAACTATTTCACCGGGAGGATAAAAGAAGAACTTGGCTCATTTATGATCACCCTAAATAGCAACAATCTTTAGGAAATGCTTTAGGTGAAACATGACACAAGATAACTCCAACGAAGAGGTAGATGGATTTAAAATACCTCATTCTTAACAACATGTGAATCATGAAACATGAACTCAAATTATCAAGAATGACATAATACCACCTACAATGATATGGTAGAAAGAATTGCACTTCGGATTGCAAGATGAAGAATGCTTGAGCACCTCTGAAAATAATCTTGATGAGCACTTCGAGAAGGAAATTAAATTCTTGATGAACCACCATGTAGAACCTTGATGAAGAACTCCGGTAACAAAAAGGATAACGAAAAGAAAGAGAAGTTGAAAACATAAAGTGAAACCTTGCAGTGATAAGATGAAGCTTTGAAATGATACAACCGAGAAAACTTGGAACTCCGGAAAGAAAGATGAACAAATGAAAACAAGAATTTTGATGAACCTCCAGAATAAGGAATTTAATCACTTGGATGAAACAATAATAAGAATTACGTTATGCGCATCCTTCACCAATTTAAATTAATGACAAGCAACAGATTTGACATACTACTTATTCTTCTAGAAATGATTAAGATAGATATAGCGCAAACTTGAGACTTCAACGAACCACCGGTAGGATTGGAAAGAACAAATGAATCTATATGATAACGAAGGAAGAGTACTTTTGAACGAACCACCGTAAGAATTGAAAATGAACGAGGAAAAGATAAAGAAACACCGGGAAGAATTGTAAAAAGAATGAAGATACTTCAGAGAATTTAGATACATGAGAACGAAGAGATCATGAACTGATTAGAGGGTACTGAACTATGCACCGGTAAGATTTGGAGAACGAGAGCTGAAAGCTGAGAATAAATAATTCTGAGATGATGGTCTCTGAAGAATCAAACTGAAAAGAGTCCTGAAATGCTCCAGATGGGTGAAAAGAATTCTCGCAATCAAAAACAATTATGAGAGGATGGTATGAAGCTAGAACCATGAATCTTCAATAGAACGGACAAGATTTAGAGGAAGCACTTCATCGGTCTTCAAAATCCGAGAATGACGACGAGAAACACCACCGTGAATTGTTGAGTACTCCGGTATGAAAATTAGAAAGGTTGAACCAACAGTGAAAAGAATTTGGAAGATCTTGGAGAAAGACATGACTGATGAAAAATTCATTCTTACGTCAAAATTGGAAAAGAATTTGAGAATAACTCCGGAAAAATAGAAGAGTCATGTAGGATCCTGGGAAAAGACCTGTGGGTTAGGGCCCACTCAAAAGAAACACCGTTGAACGATTTACAAGATAGATTGCGCCGGTTGAATTAAATGGCTGAATAAGGTAAGACCTCGAAATAGCTAGAATTGATGCAGAGTGGAAACACGAATCTCCTGAGATATCTTCATCACTCCGGAACAATTGAATAGCGAGAAGTGGATGATTAAGAGGTGCACCGGCATAAGAAAGCATTTGAAACGAGGAAAAGAATACGATCAACACTGCAAGCTTGACTTGAGTCCAACCGGGAAGAAAAAAAATGAAGAATGATAAACTTGAAGCTCCGTTAGTATCTTCATGGGAAATCACCGGATGAAACATTAAAGGAAAAGAATGAAGAAACTTCACTCAATAAAATGGATACTTGGTTAAGAAATCTGAGTCCTTGAAGAAAAAGGGTGGGAGGGTGGGAAAAACAAATGCAACTTGGGACAGATGAAATGAACACCATTGAGAAAAAACATAGAATTGATCTTGCGAATGTTGGAATGATCGGATCCACTGGAAGAGAGACACACCGGTTGAAAAGGATTGACATGACACTCTCAGTTATCATGAAGGATTGGTATTCACATCAGAGTATGAGAACACCATTTAGAAAAAGGTATGGAGTCAACACTTGACTTCGAAGCAACTCGAATACCACAACTCAAAACAAAACAAAGGATTGGCTCGCAGAATAAGCTGGAACAAACATATGATAGAGATTTCGTCCGAAGTTTTCGTGGTGGGGCCTACACGGGCTCGATCGTACAGCACCATCCTGTACAAGGCAGTGCACATGACATACGAAGCGTCCCCGAGTCAGCATAGCCAAGGACTCTTTAAGACGCAACGAGATCACTGTAAAACCAACCGTGGATAGGCGGACCACTAGACGTCGAACCCCAATTTCATATCATACATCTGTCGGAAAGATATCCTAAGAGCTACTTGAATTCCCACTTATAAACTTCCAAAACTTTTCGGTTATGCAATCAGGTGTTGGGGATACAGGGGAAGCATAATATCTCACCCAAAACTAGCAAATCCTACATCCAGCTATATCCATCCTTCAACACATAACCAAGAAACCTTCGAAAATCGTACCTCAACCTTCGAAAAAGCATCCGTTATACGAGTTATGGCAATACTCTCGAGCTCGCCCCACTACTGGGTTATCGAGGTTATCTCACCAACAACTGCACAAAAGAGATTTTCGATGTCGGCGAAAGTCAGGTATTCCAGAACTGCAACGATAAAATTGTGACGACAACACCTCGGAGCTCAAATCCCTGGGACACTGCCACAACCCCTAAATGTCAGGAGGCACCAAGAACAATGTTCTCGTCACAAAACGATCAGAACGATTCCAAGATACCCGCGTGATCCTAATTTTTTTTTCGTGAAATTTGAGGAGAGGAAAGACAAAACATCTATGTCAGGAGGCCTCACCAAAGCGACAAAGGGACTGAGGAGTAAAAAGAATCCTACTCTCCAATATATATAAACCTAAGACTCAAAACATTTTTTCTAGACTAAACAACGCCAGCGATTCGATCAAGCAGGGGGCTCTTAAGTCGGGGATGGCTCTGATTACCAACTTGTTACGCCCTCGATGCGGCTATATCTCCCACGTGTCGAAGCACGACTTAGAGGCATAACCGCATTGAAAGCAATGTCGCAAGTGAGGTAATCTTCTCACAACCCATGTAATACATAAGGGAAAGAGATACATAGTTGGCTTACAGTCGCCACTTCACACAATACATGAATAAAGCATTACATCATCCAGATACAATCAAGGTCCGGCTACGGAACCAAAATAAAGAAGACTACACCAAAAGCTACACAGATCCCCGATCGTCCCAACTGGGCTCCACTACTGATCAACTGAAACGAAACAATGCAAGAACAAGATCTTCATCGAGCTCCTCCTTGAGCTCGGATGCGTCACCTGCACAGTTTCGTCGCCACCTGCAAACTTGTTTTGGAAGTATCTGTGAGTCACGAGGACTCAGCAATCTCACACCCGCGAGATCAAGACTATTTAAGCTTATAGGAAGGGTAAAGGTATGAGGTGGAGCTGCAGCAAGCGACTAGCATATAAGGTGGCTACCATACGCAAAAGAGAGCGAGAAGAGAAGGGAAAAGCACGGTCGAACAACTATGATCAAGAAGTGATCCTAGAACAACCTACGTCAAGCATAACTCCAACACCGTGTTCACTTCCCGGACTCCGCCGAGAAGAGACCATCACGGTTACACACGCGGTTGATGTATTTTAATTAAGATCAACTTCGGGTTTTCTACAATCGGACATTAACAAATTCCCATCTGCCCATAACCGCGGGCACGGCTTTTGAAAGTTTATACCCTGCAGGGGTGTCCCAACTTAGCCCATGTTAAGCTCTCGCGATCAACGAAGGATATTCCTTCTCCCCGGGAAGACCCGATCAGTCTCGGAATCCCGGCTACAAGACATTTCGACAATAATAAAACAAGACCAGCAACACCGCCCGATGCGCCGACAATCCCGATAGGAGCTGCACATATCTCGTTCTCAGGGCAACACCGGATGAGCACACCGTACAACTAAAACCAGCCCTCGAGTTTCCCCGAGGTGGCGCTGCAAAGGACTCTAGTTTGGACCAACACTTAGACAAGCATTGGCCCGGGGGGCTAAAATAAAGATGACCCTTGGGATGCACGACTCCCAAGGGAAAAAAGGTAATGGGTGAGGCAAATGGTAAAACCAATGTTGGGCCTTGCTGGAAGAGTTTTATTCAAAGCGAACTGTCAAGTGGGTCCCATAAATCACCCAACCGCGTTAGGGACGCAAAATCCGGGAACATAACACCGATATGACAGAAACTAGGGCGGTAAGAGTGGAACAAAACACCAGGCATAAGGCCGAGCCTTCCACCCTTTTCCAAGTACTAGTTAAATGCTCGTGCGTTGCTACGGGCGATAGATGATTCAAATACAATGTCCATGTTACATAATTATTATGTTATAAGCAATGTCATGAGCAAACAGTGAATAATTATCTTATATCTTAATTTTGTCGACCACCCAGTGATTGAAGCACAAACTTCACTTAGCAAACATATTATCGTATGACAATCAAGTTAAGCAATTTCTATGACCAATTATTGCACAATTATTTGAAATCACAGTTGGTTCAGTTTCTCTCAATAACACACAATACCAAGCTTTGTGTTAAACATGAATGACTCCCCATGACGGAGGTGACCTGCACAAAATAAACCTCTCATAATTAAAAATTTGGAAATATCTAGTTTAATTCAAAAATATATGTACACATAATTACTGAAAGTATAAGTGACAGATGTCTCACCTATGATGTAAGTACCTCCCTATAGACGATGTTCCTCGTGTAATTACCAACAGGACAGTTGGAGCTCTTGTTCTTGCAGAAATCTGAGCTATTCCTGCTGCTATCGTCTGAGATCTTTTTCTTATTGTTGGAGCTCTTGTTTTTGCTGTAATTTGAGCTATTCCTTCTACTATCGTCTGAGACATTTTTCTCATTGTCTATAGCCGGGGCGGTAAGGATCTTGATGTTCTTTCTAGCAGTGGATCTAGATAGCGCGACATACAACTGCCCATGAGAGAACACTAGCTCGGGCAAGTATATACCCGCGTTCGGGATAGTCTGCCCCTGTGCCTTGTTGATCGTCATGGCAAAGCTGAGCCTAATAGGAAACTGCTTCCTCTTGAATTGGAAAGGGAACATCTCGTCATCACTGGGACAAAGGGGGATCCTTGGCAAGAAGATCCTCTTTCCAGCATGTTGCCCTAGCACAATTTCTGCATCGATGACATTCCTTTGGAATCCTCGAACCACCAGCCTCGTGCCATTGCAAAGTCCATTCGCGGGGTCAATATTTCTGAGCAATATAATAGGGCAGTTTATCTTGAGCTTCAACACATGTGGAGGCAACCCATTAGGGGTCAAAGTGTTAAGGAACTCAGATGGATAATAGTTATGAGGGTCATCGACTGCTGAATCAAAGCTATGATACACCATCTCATCTCCGTGGAATCGGTTGATCATCTTTATATTTATCCTATCCACACAATCATTTTGCGTCAATAAGATTGCTTTGGAGGTGATGTAGTTTGGATCAGACATATTAGCACCGAGACTGGGAAAAACATTATCAATCAGTGTATCAAGATCAGTGCCCTTCCCAGTACAGGGCAGACATATCTCGTCCGGAAGGCGGACACAACCATCATTATTGGTCTCCTCCTTGCCATCACCAATGCGCAACAAGTATTCAGCAAACCACGGGTCGCTATGTGCCCTCATATTGCGTACCAACTTTAGGTGGCGCATGCAATCCCAAAGGTAAGACCTACGCAGTGAAGAATCAATTATCTGAGCCATTGACCCCTTACGGACAACAGGGAGGACTTGCCTGAAATCTCCACCAAATACAACTGTCTTTCCACCGAATGGTCGGTCTGGTCGGCTCATTATATCGCGCATACTATTGTCTAGCGCCTCCACTGCCCGCCTCTTTGTCATCGAAGCCTCATCCCATATAATGAGGGAAGCTGACTGTAAGAGCTTGGTAGTTCCACTCTGTTGAGTGAAGCTACAAAACCCACCATCGTCAATGCTTAGCGGTATCTTGAACCGTGAATGAGATGTTCTCCCTCCGGGCATTATGGTAGGTGCAACGCCGGACGTAGCTGTTGCTACTGCAATCTTTTTCTGTCCACGGACTTTTGCAAGAAGTGCCCTATATAGATAAGTCTTCCCGGTGCCTCCAGTCCCATCCACACAGAATACGCCACCCTCATCACTGTCAACAACATACATAATTTCATCGTAGGCTTTCCTCTGATCTGAATTAAGTGAGTCTGATAGATTTGTGTCCTCAACATTGAGCTCAATGGTGGATTCCTCGAAGATCTCCCTTGGCATGCCGGAAGCAGTGTCATATTCTTCATTGATACCAGGAAGAGGGAATGACTCTATGTCCTTTCCCATTGATTGTAGCATATTCCTGATATCTATCAGAACCATTTGATCAACCGCAACTTTGGATGGATTGTTGCGGCGATAGTCTTCTGACATTGCCTCCAGGTGCTTCTCCCAGAGTCCACGCACATTACTTGGCTCACAGAATACCAATATTGTTGCAAAGAGCCTTCGTAGAGATGATGGCATCTCGTATAACGTAGATTCAGTAAGGGACTCATCAAGTGTGTTGTCTCCTTCGATCAATCCCCTTCTCTCTGCAGCTTCACAAAATGTTGGTAGGATCTCACCATTAACTGTCCTTAGGTCCTCATAGGATGTGGCGCCAATGACATGGTTTAAGAGGACCCGTAGGTAATAGCGTTCACCCTCCACGGGATGAGCTGCCACAATTCTTCCAACTTGTCCACCCGTATCTCGTTCCCTTCTTCTCCAGTATTTATTTTTCTTACTTTTCGGCCAGGTATACCACTCAGGGAAGTCCCTATACAAGATAGACCGAGCCTCCTCATGTAACCTATTTGCCTCAAAGTACTCTATAAGCATTGACTTCTCAGCACCTTCCTGGTTAACCACTCGTTCGATATCTTGGCCCTTTCTAAATGACACCATGTGCATGTTGGGAAGATGGAGTTGCAACTGCATCACAGGTGGTGAGTTCTTGCTCAATTCAAAGCCATATATCCTCCATAATGCTTCCGGAGGAGTCACCCACCTAGCATCCCTATACTGTTTGATCTCATCTATACCTCCATTTTTGTTAGCCTTGTCAGACTACTCAGAGAAATAGATGCTCGATCATGACCCTTGTATATGTACTTGAACAGGTATTTAACAGCCTTTATGCTTCCACATGCCTCAACATTGATGTGACAATTGAAGTAACGCAGGAGGTGCGGGTTGTATGGGATGACCCACCTATTATCCAGCCATTCCTTTCGGACCATTGCTTTAGAACCGTCATCACATCGTCTGTATAACGGGTAGGAATCCTTGCCCTCCAACGTAGCCGCATTGAAAGGTCGAGGATAGTGATTCTTGCAAGCAGGACGGCCTTTTGTGCATGGGCAGTGACGATTCAAAGCACCACAAGGTCCATGCATCATATGCTTCACGACCATCTTGTACAATTCTGGGTACTTCTTCTTGTTTGGGAGCTCGGCTGAGATAAGACGGTCATATTGCTCGAGGCATGTGAGCTTGTACCACCCCTCCATGATGACAAGGAAGTGTGCGTGAGGTAGACCCCTCTTCTGGAATTTCACCACATAAACATAAGCCCTCA
This sequence comes from Triticum dicoccoides, assembly GCF_002162155.2. Lineage (NCBI taxonomy): Eukaryota > Viridiplantae > Streptophyta > Magnoliopsida > Poales > Poaceae > Triticum > Triticum dicoccoides. Next base: position 605,488,935 of record NC_041385.1, read on the forward strand.
CCTTGCCCAGGATGCCCTTCTGAAGCAACTTATTCTTGAGTTCCTCCAACTTTGCCCTAAAAGCACGAACAACGAGATCGGGACGATCCTGAGGTGTCTGACCGGGGTAGAGTTCCTGCCTAGTCTCATCCCAGTTTGGGTTGCATGTCATTGTAAGGAAGACGTCCGGCTTGCCATACTTTCGAACTAAGGCCATGGCATCCATGTAGCGACGCCTCTTGTCCCGTGGACCACCGATAAAAGATGTAGATAACACTTTTCCAATAGCATCTGCTACCCTCACCAACATGTAAGCTGTCCACCAAGCCCTGGTATAGGTCCGCCCTTATCGTATCTTGATGGCCCCATATGTAGTCCAACAGGGAGTTCTCTATCTTGATGTATGTGTCTACCGCAAACTATTGGAAAAGACGCTTACCATAGAGGATTGGGTTGAATATCCCGGGACACATCTGAAATTTGTAGCAGTAGTAGTCCCGCACAGACACACATAGTCTCCCTCCGGAACCTGCATAGAAAATTGAAAAAATATGGTGTTGTAAACTGGAGAGTATAGTGCGAACTATGAACTGCACATGTAATAACTAAGCGCAACACTAACCTGCATTATCATCCTCGTCCTCATCATCTTTATCACCAGAATTAGAGGACTCATCACTATGACCATGAGCTAGACGGGCTGCACGAGCTGCCATCATAGTTTCATAGGACACACCTTCCTTCGGGATATCAGTATGCCACCCAAGTTCGCCTCTAGGGAAGAATAGAGGGTACGACAATGCATCATAGCATCCATGATAGGACTTGATTCCATATATATCTCTATTCTTCCCATGCAGGATGACACTATTACCGAACTGTCTTCGACGTTCACTGCCCTCCACCCACACAGCTGCTACTTCTGAAGTGGTCGGCGCATTATATCTTCTCTGATCCATCCTTTGGTCAAGGTTAAGTGTTATGTGATAGTCATCCACATCATCAACATGCCCCATACTACGGAGGTGTTCAGAGTATGGGTTGCCACGAAGTATGTCGACCAGTTGTGTGATTACTTCTTTGTCTTTCTGGCACTGCTCTTTGCGACAACTGCGATACATATGCTCTAAACTGGGATCATCATCATAGAAGTAGAGCTCCAGATGACTACAATCCAAACCATCTTGTTTGCCAAATGACCGTATGTTGTGGTACATTTGGCCATGGGCACGGAATGTGTAGATAGGATGCTTTAATGTGTTAGTGGTATCACTATCAAGGTGACAATATAGTGAGGTGAATGAGAAATGGCTATTGAAAAACCTGATGTTGTCACAAAAATGCCTAGCAGCAGGGTCATCACTCGTCCATAGCTTCATGAGCTCAGGAGGCGTATCCGGGTTGGCTAGTTTGATCTTCCCCTTACGTCTCACGCTCAAACTTCTTTGCATAGTAGTGCTTGCAGTCTTCCACTGGCTTCAACTTGTGTGTGTCTGTTGGGATCTTGCTATACACCATGTCACAGGGATCTGGAATGCTTGCAACTAAGGCAGACTCGTTGTCAGACTCATCCATTTCAACATCGTCATTGGTGTCATCCTCTGAAATGATAGTGAACATATGAGTACTAAAATCATGCACATGATGTGCCACGCTACAACGTGGAACATGTCTAAAGTACCAATCCCAGCGAACATGTAGCCTTCCTCGTCTTCTGAGTCTTCCTCCAAGATGACGCCCTCTTCACCACCTATTTGTATAGTTATATATGAGCCCCATGCCTCAAATAGGTTGTGCAATGTTTTTTGTTCTAAAATTCTAAAAAAACTTACCATAATCATTGCCTTCTGAGTGTGTTGGGTGTTTTTGGGCAGTCTCACGCGTTGGAGATGTGTTTTCTATTAATATACAACATAAAGTTATGGTCATTACAACTATCAATGAATTCCATTAGATAATTATAATAACCAAGGAAGAACATTACCATTATTAACAATGATCGATTGGGTTTGGTGTTCTGAACCATTTACGCCTTCCAAATTCATCGACGAGGTTTCATCCGTCGATGCAGTCTCATTCTTCTTAGTACTTTCATAGAATGCTTCGTTTCGACGACACATGAATGCGTGTCGTTCTCCATGTGTTATATGTTTTCTCCGTGATATTTCACTCACATCCATATCATGGGTCTCCCCATCTGACATCTGCTCCGAAGCAGACTGAATATAAACAGGGGTTCCGCTGACTTCAGGAATAGACCAATCACACGTGGGTATGGAGCCATCACGAACAATCTTAGGGATATACAATGGGTTCTCCATGGCTATGGAATCCTTGCTCAGAGTATTGCGCGCTGACGCACGCAATGCCATCTTTGTGTGCTTTTGATTGGGAGTCATATTGGCATAACGTGCCCTATCCTTCGCACATATTGATTCAAGTTTCTCTAATGAAATCACATGACAACGCTAAAGTAAGAGTTGTGGTTGACATGGAAATATGATGATCAATCTGTGTTAAATGATATTACTGACACATTCTCTAATGAAATCACATGATAACCTAAAGTAAGAGTTGTGGTTGACATGGAATTATTGTGATCAATCTGTGTTAAATGATATTACTGACATATTTGTCCAGTGTTAGGCAACCTTTACCTGACGATGATTTCCTTGCTTCACGTTGTCTTTTTAGAAGTTGACCTTTTTTCTTGCTATCCATCAATGCATATCGTTCCCTATACCGTAGCCTCTTCCGCTCTTTGGAATCTATGGGTTGTGGTTGAATCATCGATGATGTGGGCCCATCATTACTGCAATTGTTGATGGCAATAATATCTAGAAATGAAAAAAAGCACATATTTAGTACAATATAGAATGAATTATTAACAAAGTTGCTTCCATTTTAACCACTAATTAGTGTCCTTCATACCAATCATGAGGTTTTCTTGCCCCTGGGATGGCAAATCAATTGATGCTCTTTGGTATGTGTCATTTCTATTTAACCACTCACAATCTTCATTAGGCACCACATTTTCCTTGTTCAATGCAATGTCCCCTTGTTAAACAAATTATCAGATGTATTAGCTAAAGTAGAGAACCAACAAATGATATAACTGTGAATAATAAGCCGACACTCGATGGTGAAGCACACCTTGACCAATTGTCGTTATCTGCACTTGGGAGAGCACAGATGGACTTGCCCCCACTTTCGCCTCTTCAGAACTAACTAATGGTCGAGCTCTTTTTTGTTGATAGGCTTCACGGCGCTTCCGTAGTAATTCATCTTTTTTCTGTTTATCCATTTGTGCATATCGCTCCCTAGAACGTTGCCTCTTGCGTTCTTTCATATCTGTAGGTTGCCCTCCATTACTAATGTCGACAACACCTAAAAAGCACACAATTTAGCTAGTTTATGTGCATCAGATGGTACATTTACACGTAATCCAATCAATATTACTTGCGTTGACAGAGTTGGACAGGTCTTTAAAGGGAGTTGGACAGGTCTTTAAAGAAAATAAATAAGAAAATAAATAAAATAGTTCTTGTACGTTTCAGAAAATTCATCACAATATCTTCGCACTAACAGCTATAATATAAACTGCTGTATGGACAAGGTGGATTATTCATAGGATTTTACGCTAACACTCTCTCATGCAACTGTGTTCTGCATAGTCCGAGATGCCCCTAACTGTTTAACTCATGTGCAAGTAAATCATCTATGCCGGACATAAAATGGTTCACTGCCTAATTTTGCATAGTCGGGCAAACACATAATTCTGAAGCACATTTTCTGGCAAAAAGAGCATGCAGGCAATTCTGTACATGCGAGAAAACAAACAAACAAATACTTCCGAAGGATACTACTGTGAATTAGGAACATATAAGCATCTCTCAAGTCTCACCACAAATGGTAGATTTCGGCTCATAATCAAACTTCTGGCTCATGCAACAACAGTTCATGCGTACAAAGATTTTTTTTTCAATAACAAAACACAGGTGAGGAGCTATGGTAAAACTTCAGTACACACAATATCTTTAGTATTAGCATGTGCCACAATATCTTCAGGATTAGCAAAAAACTTATGGTCGTTTGAGGTTCTAGGCTTATATAGAACTAAAACACCAGCAACACTTCCTACAGAATCTACTATTAGGAGTTTGAACTGGCAGCTTTCATGTACTACGTCCGCGCATCCATTCATACATTTAGCCAGCTTGTTAAATGGGACGGATAGAGTATATGGTCGTGAGACCAATAAGTCCAACAAGTGGTGCAGGTTTATCAATGAAATTGCAAGCCACTGCATTTGGCAAATTATTGTATATTTTTTATTCACATAGATCAGTAGTAAGTTGCACAGGTTCATGGATCCCTTAACCCAGGGGCACTATGCACTCAACATGAAAACACTTGTTGGTAGCAGATTACCAAAATGAACAAAAGGTTGATAGATGAATTTCTGAAGATTTATTCGTGATGCGAGATCCGAGAATATAAAACTGCAAGAAATAAAAATAACATGATGCAATTAGGCACACGTGATCTATGGAGATATACGTGGGCGTATGTGCTCCAGCCCAAGCACAGGTTGGACATGAGCAGCCGGCGGCAATGGGCAGCGCGTGCTAGATAGGGAGAGGCGGCTGGACGTGCTGGTCGAGGCGATGTACGAGCAGGGGAGGCGTGACTATGGAGAAGCTCGCCGACATGGCCATGGGAGACAGTTGGGCGACACAAATACCTGGTGCAGGCAGAGCTTATCCGTCGTGCCGTTCCCGCGGCAAGGTGTAGGCCTGCCGGGCGTGGCTTTGTCGTAGTCAATGAGGCGAGGTGCAGCCGCCGGCGACGGACAGGAGGACGTGGTGATGCCGAGCGCGGTGTTGTTGTAGGCGAAGAGGCGCGATTCAGTCGCCCCCGGCGGACGGCAGGGCGTCGGTGCGGTGTTGTTGTAGGTGGGCAGCACGGTGCGGTCGCAGACGACGGACGGTGAGACAAGGGCGAGCACGGGGCAACATGCACGGAGGCGGCGGTTTCCTTGTACCAATCGTGGAAAGAACACAGATTAAGGAGGGGATTAGGGAGGCAAGTTAATGTTAATAAAGGCTCTTTTAATTATGTGTACTAAGAAAAAAAACCTGGAGGGAGGGAGTCATTACGTGGGGAGGGGATGTGGAGGTTAGACGAAGGGAGCGAGCGAAATGGGAACGTTGCTCGTTTTTTAAGTAGTAGAGATATAGATGCATTAATAATATAAGATATATTGTGATATCCCGAAATATCCATGTTCCAACATGGAACAAACTTCATCTTCACCTGCAACTAGCAATGCTATAAGAGGGGCTGAGCAAAGTGGTAACATAGCCAAACAACGGTTTGCTAGGAAAGGATGGTTAGAGGCTTGACATGGCAACATGGGAGGCATGATAAGCAAGTGGTAGGCATCGTAGCATAGGCATAGCAAAAGAGCGAGCATCTAGTAGGCAAAGATAGAAGTGATTTCGAGGGTATGGTCATCTTGCCTGAGATCCCGCAAGGAAGAAGAACGAGTCCATGAAGAAGACAAACGGAAGTAGTTAAACGAATCCTCACAACTCCGGAACAAAACCGAAGCTAACGAGAGAGGCAACCCGAAAAGAAACAAACAACATAGTAAACAACCAACACATGAACATGGCATGATGCACAATCAAGTATGATGCATGTCCGGTTTAAAGAGTCATGGCATGGCAAAGTGCAACAAACAATTCTACAACTTAAGTGGAGCTCAATATGCAATGAGTTGCATAATGACGAAACACCACATACGATTATTTAGTTCTCTCTCGTTTATGTACCCAACAATGTTAAATGTTGATTAACAAGGCAAGAGGTGAAGCATATGAAAACTAACTATTTAGGCAAGTTTAAATGAGGCCGGAAACAACAAACAACAAATCCGGAAAATCCTCATGAGCATATATTAGATTTGGTATTGTTCTGCCCTAAACACAATTTTAGAGTTGTTAGACATGCCAATCAAGTACACCATGTTAAACTAGGCATTTTTCTACCCCATTTACATATAAAGTTTATTAAATTTAGAGATACGGTTATTTAGTTATGAATTAAATCATTTTAACATGTCATTATGCAAATTAATGTAAACAACAGTTTAAACATTTTAAACATAGATGAAAGATGCAGATTATGAAACTAGGTGAAATTTTAAGCACTTTTCATATATGAAGTATTTACATATGAAGCACAGTTCATGATTTAAAAAATGCATGAAGAACAGGGGTTTTTCTGTAAAACAGTAAATCTCTGGATAATACACAAATTCGTAGAACGAGAAAAAACAACACTGGGCCGAAACTGCTGGGCGCTAGGGCGCTCACCATGGGCCAGGCCCAGTTCGGTAGTGAGCTGAGGCCGGCAGGGGGGATGCAGGCTGAGGCGAGGCCCACAAGGGAGCGCACTGGGCCGGCCTGGCGCTGGAGCTGGGCCAGGGGCGATCTGGCGCTGGGCCTCGTAGGCAGATCGAAGCGGAGGCAGGGCGATCTGGTGCTGGGCACGTGCGTCCTCTCCTGCTCGATGCAGAAGCAGGGGAGGTCGATGCGGGCGCCGGCAGGCACGGGAAGCGGCGGGTCGACTGGCGCTGAGGATTCCGGCGGCGAGGAACCCGAGGCAGCGGCGGGACTTGGCGCGGGCTCGTCGGGGTCCGATGCAGAGACGGGCAGAGCAGGCGGCGACTCGGCGTCCATGGCGGGACTTCCTATCCAGAACAAGAGAGAGAGATGAGAGAAACGAGAGAGGAAACGAGGGGAAGGAAAGGAGCAGAGGAGGAGCGGCGACGGGGTCGGTCCTGGTCGGCCACGAGGCAAACGACGGCGGGGACGGAGCTGCATCTGGCTCCCGCGGGGCGCTAGCCGACGCGGTCGAGCGGGAGGGGCTCTCGGGCTCGTGCGGGAGCTGGGAGGCACTGGAGCTCGAGGCGAGGGGCAGAAGGCGGCGGAGGATGGCTTGCGGGAGCTGCAGGACAGCGAGGCGAGGAGGGCCAGGGACGAGGCATGGCTCGGGCAGGAGAAGGAGGGGCGTTGGTTGCTCGAGAAGGAGGTGGCCATGGATCGAGAGGAGGAGGTGGTTGACCCGGTGGAATTTTGGATCGGGATGGATCCCGAGGAAGATGGAGGCTGGTCGGGGAAGGATCCTGAGGAGTGGGTGGCAGCGCCAGGAGGGGAATGGATGCGACAAGCCCCTGGGATCTAGGGTTTGTCCAGATTTAGACTAGGGAGTTTTTTATATAAGGAAAAGAGGGGAAGTTTAGGGTAGATTCGGACCCTCCGATCAAAATCGAAAGGTCGGGAATAAACAGGTTATGGAGTCCAATTAACAAATGGAGATGTTTTATAGACGTTTGGGGATGATCCGGATCCAACGATGATGACAGTCCGGGTCGGGTTCGGGACGACTTTCGGACGCGCGCGCGAGGAGGGCCGCGGGCATAACCGACAGAGGTTAGGTTGGGTCTGGCAGATTGTGAAGAGCGGGTTGGTCTGAGAGAAGAGGGGAGAGATGCAGCCCGGCACGGTTTCCGGAGACCGAAAACGTCCGATGTTAGACCGGCTATATTGCCGCTATAGTTATCCGTTGGGGCATCAAACGGACTCCGAATGTGATGAAACTTGGCAGGCGGTCTACTGACAACAAAACAACACCGCACGCCAACTTTCATCCCATTCCGAGAACATTTTCCGGCCACTTATAAAATAATATTTCGGACATGTCGCGGGCGCGTGCAAGTGTGTCTGGGCTCAGAAGGGACAACAGACGGAACTGGAAAACCCGGACGGATGCAAGTTTTGAAAACATGATGATGCAATGCGGATGATGACATGGCAAGATGCAACACGCAAGCGAATGACATGGCAACGACAGCGAATAACCGGAAGACATCTGGCGCATCGGTCTCGGGGCGTCACACACATCCTTGTTGGTCTCGAACAAAGCTGATAAAATAGCTAAGGAAGACTATCGAAGACAACGAGACAACCCCAAAGTCCTGTCTTGGTTTAGTGTTCGAGTTACTGGCCACTACTGCTTGCACAAGCTATTCAAACTCACTGTCTGAATCAGTTTGGTTTCTTGAGTCTCAACTACAAAATGAAAGACATCGATTAGCTGTGCTGCGACAAGAAGCGGAAGGACTGCGGAAGTCCCTGGAGCATTTAGATGCATACTTTCTGGTGCAACAGCAAGCGTTGGAGGATTTTTGTGCCAAACAGTACAAAGCTAATCAGCTTGCTAAGCTTATTGCCAGCATGGTGGATACCCAGGATAACATTTCTTGAGCTCTTCTGAAGTTGTTTTAGTTATGCTCTTGTTTTGCTGCCGTGTTTATTTGCACTGGTGGCCAATTTTGACGGCTAGTGTATGTAATGTGTTGCTTTGTTCCCTATATTTGCACTGGTGGCCAACTTTGATGCCCAGTGGATGTAATATGTGTAATAGCGGTAATAGACTAGCATTAATTGCTTGCTTATTTATTTCCTTATTGTCTTGTTTAGTTGTTTGCTTGTAGTCACTGCAGTTCTTTTTCTGTTTTTTTCTAGTGGCCACAATAGCCTATTTTTGGTAACTAGGCCAAAATAATCATGGCAACACACGGACTGTTGTAACCATGGGCCTCCTGCAGGCCATATGATCCATGGGCCTTCGTCCGGCCGTAGGATCCATCGGCCTTCTATATGGGCCTTAGGGTCCATGGGCCTTCTATACATGCCTTAGGGTCCATGGGCCTTCTACGGGCCGTAGGATCCATGGGCCTTCTACGGGCCGTACGATCCATGGGCCTTCTACGCGCCGTACTATCCATGGGCCTCATATGGGCCGTAGGATCCATGGGCCTTCTACGGGGCATATCATCATTTCGCCAATCATGGGCCGTACTATTCGTGGACCATAATGGGTCGTTAATAGGCCGTATTTGATAACTCTATGAAAACAGCCCAACGGTTTTTTTACATGAAAACGGCCCAACGTATTAACGGTTCGCAAACGGGCTGACTGTAACGACGGGCTGAATTTGGCCCACAAGCAGAAAATGACAGTAACGGGCCTTATGTAACCGAATGCTGCAAATGAGCCCAAGAATCAATGGGCCCTGAGAAGGCCGAAAGATAACTTGGGCTGGAAACGGCCCAATGGAATAACGGGCCGTTAATGGGTATAAAGTGATACACTGTTCATTACGGGCCAGATTCACCACGGGCCGTTAATGGGCCAAGAGTTACAAAGGTCCTCATATGGGCCAAAAGAAGTCATGGGCCACACATGGGCCAGAAGTTAAAACGGGCTGAATCATATTGGACGGCCCAGATGACGCTACTGGGCCTAATTCGGATAGGGAGTAACGGGCCCTGGGTTAGCGGGCTGTAAATGGGCTATATGCGAACAAGCCATTAACAGGCTTTCCGTGGGCCGACCCGCCACCTTTTGGCCAAGTCAAACGGGTCGACCTTTTCACAGGAATGGGCCTCTGTTGGGCCATGCCACGTGTCGCCGTATCGAAGGCGCCTTCGGTCCAATGAGCGGATGACATCTGTCCCAACGGTGAGCCGACATGTGTTTCCTCCAGCCAATGATGATTTTACACATGGAAAATCCCCATTGGTCGGGGCTGTTAATGGGTTATCGGATCCAAAACCCGTCCTGATAGCTTAACCGCGTTCCGTTATGGTGGATGCCACATGTCGGTCACCCTTGACGAAAGCACTTCTGTGACGCGCGATTTATCGTCATGGAAGTGGACACTTCCGCGATGATAATTTTGGTAATGTCATGGAACACTTCTACGACAGCACAGGTATGTCTATCTTGATTCTGTCATAAATTTGTCATGGATGTACATGCATGACACAAAACGTGACCTACTATGACAAACACGTATCATCACGGAAGTGTATTTTTTTGTAGTGAAGGTCTCCATGAAGGACTGGAATTGAAGCTTCTTGGTATTGGCGACCTTGAGTGCCGCCAGCTTCTCTTCTCTAACTTCCTTGTAATGGACTTGGACCAGAGACAGGGCCACGTCAGCACCGCATCGAGCAGATGACTTCTTCCATGCCTGCACTCGACCAAGGATTTCATTGAGTCGAGTCATCAGAGACTCGAGGTTATTCTGGAATGTCACACCTGGACAGAGCTCCGTGTCAATCTGCGATACCACCACTTTCAGTCGAGCAAGATAGTCCGTGATGCTGGCGAGGCGGGATTCTAGTCGCAACACATTCATCGCAGCTTCGTCCTTGACGGGGGAGTTAATGGGGTCCAGATTCGTCTCAATCCACCCAGTCTCTTCCTCGAAGTTTTGACAGAATTCTGCACACACAGAAAAATGGTGAGTCGACAGTTATATGATGAGTCGACAGTTGCAAGTCAGTCGGACAAGGGAAAGTACCTTCAAGCATAAGTAACATCTTCTTGGCGAGTCCTCCCAGATAAGCTTCCAGTTCGTCCCTCTTCCGAGTAAGATCTCCGACCTTGCCAGTCAGGGCCACCTTGTCCTTCTTCAGCTGCACGACTTCTTTGTTGGCTTCATTAATGGCAGTCTTCAGCTTGGCATTTTCTTCTTCTAACTTGCCGACTGAAGCCAGCTTCTTGTCAGCAAGTTTAGTTTTCTCTCGCGTCGTCTTCTGCGTTGCTGCAAGGTCGAGGTCCTTCTGCTCTAGAGCCTACTTCATTTTGTCTAAAGAAATAACATTCTTCAGACGAGCTTGGAGTTGTCTGTTTTCACTACGCACATCTATTCGAGTGGAGTCACTTGGTTCAAAAGATGAATAGAAAAAGATGACAAGGCAAACAGTCGATCAGTTATTACCTCCCATGGCAGCTACTTCATCCTTAGCCTTCTGCAAGTTCTCCTTGGCCAACTCCAGGTCGAGATTGAGCTGGATCTGTTTCTTCTCCAATTCAGAAAAATGAGCCCCGAGCTCACAAGATTTCTGCAATCAACAAGACATGTCAGTCGACAGGAAGAAAGATCAATTGCTTCTGAGCGATAAGATACAAGTTCAAGTCATTACGGCAAAAAGAGTTCTAAGACTACTACCGAATCAAACATTCAACAGTAGTCTCGGGGACTACACCCAATGGGTGCACTTGGCGTGCCCCCACTGGTTTGACTTCCCACTTGACATGGTCCATCCAGTCGAGAAAAAAACCCGCAACACTTATTCTCAGACCACCGCCGACTGCCCGCAGTCGACCATGGTCTCGGGGACTACACCTAGTCCGGACCCCACTCAGCACAACCTGTCTGGACCGAGTGGAAGAACTTTTAGGAGACATTTGACAAAGACCCCCCCCCCCGCCAAATCAAACATTCAATGACGGTCTCGGGGACTACACCCAATGGGTGCACTCTGCATGCCCCCACTGATTCAAGGATACACTCGACGTGACCTAGTCGACTCAAGTGGAAGAACTATTTAGCAAAAGTTAAAGCACCTAGTGGGTGAATGGATGCAAGGTGCAGTCTCATGATAGATGCACATTAAAGGTTTCAAAACGCTCATCCACGGACATCTTACGAATAATAAAGCAGCATTTTTTAAGTACCATATCCTAACAGGGCAAAGATCAAGGTGAAAGATCAGTCGGAAATCAACTCGCCTGGACATTGGTTTGAAGAGCGGAGCTGGCATCATAGGCAGCCTTGCTAGCTTTGTGCACCACCTTCATTTGCTCCATCATAAGGCCTGCTTGGCGTATGGCTTCATTAGTAGCGCTCACTTGGTCCTCTGGGACATGATGGGTAACAAAGAGTGGAGTTGGTGGAACAGTCGAAGCAGCCAGGGGATCTGAGGCATGGAGTTGCACCGACGGAGCAAGGACTTGGGCGGTCGACGCCGAAGGACGATCATTTGACACAGGATCGGCAAAAGAAACAGAAGCTCGAATTGGATCTCCGGATTGCTGGATCATTGGTTCTAGCGCTGATGTCAACTGAGATACCTTGCTGGCACGCGCCCTCCTGCTCGAAGTCCTGCCCTTTCTTCCCGTGGTCTTCTGGGGCACATCTTTGTCGTCGTATGGAAGTTCAATGACATTTGGTGGCACTGCAAAAGACTTTACCGTAGGAGTTCAGTCGACTGACAGTACAATTGACAAAATGAGGGCAAGAATGTAGAGTTGTACCCACTTTGGAAGTGGCCGCCTCTTTAGTTTCCTCATCATCTTGATCCTTGTAAATGTCCATGGAGGTCCCAGAAGTAGCAGCACTGAAAGTTTCAGAATTCACTCGGTCAAGCAAGAGAATGAGTCGACGATTACATAGAAGTTCCCAAACGAAGCAAAAGCAAAGAGGGAAAGCAAAACACTTTCGCAGAAGCGACGGGAACATCCACCTTGATCTTGGGCAAGGCCTTCCAAGGCTTTGAGAGGGCGATCTTGGGCTGCTTGGCGGCCTTTTCAGACGGTTCCGGAGTCGAAGTCCGAGTGCGATTTTGCACTTGTGTGCTTGAAGGAGCTGCCTTTCCACGACCGCCTGCAGGGTCTTGAGACTATTTGGATCACCGTTCTGAGCGAGGTGGTGAGTCGACTTCCTCACTGTCGTCTGAGTCGTCGCTGTCATCTTCATTGTCATTCGGGGATTGCCAGTCTGTGCTCTCCGTTCCCTCCTGGACTTGCTCCCCGTTTGGCATCGAGTACATCTCAGTATAAATCTGCAAGGCAAAGAGTTAAACAAGCATCAATCAGATCCAAGGATAGTTGCAAATTAGAATAAAAAGGCACTCGGTAACAAAGGTCAGACCTTGTCCGGCTCATTGTTCGCGTCGAATGGTGCAACTCTTCTGGACCCCCTGGGGTTGTCTTTGTTTCCAGTGATGCTCCGCAGCCACTGTGCCACCGTCTCCATGGTGACCTCCTCTGGGTGACCCCGAGCGGTGTCGTTAGCGCCCGAGTACATCCACATCGGACGATCGCGGCCTTGGAGAGGCTGGATGCATCACTGAGAAGCACCTCCAACAAATCCATGCCAGTCATGCCATCATGGACTAATTGGACTATCTGGTCGACTAATGTTGACACCTCTTCTTTCTCTGCTGGAGTCACGGTCAATGAAGAGGGTTGGTGGACTCGATCCATGGTGAAGGGTGGAAGACCAGTGGACTGACCAGGAGTCGGAACATCTTGGCAATAGAACCAGGTCAACTGCCACCCCCTAACCGACTCGGTAAGAGTCATAGAAGGGAAAGTACTCCTACACCTCGTCTAGATCCCTAAACCCCCACACATTTGGATCACGTGCGTCTTTTCATCAGTCGGACTTGCCTTGTTCACAATTTGAGAATGGTAGGTAAAGATGTGTTTGAATAAACCCCAATGCGGTCGACAGCCCAAGAAGTTTTCACACAAAGAGACATACGCAGCGAGATATGTGATTGTGTTGGGAGAGAAATGATGAAGTTGGGCACCAAAAAAGTTCAAGAAACCCCAAAAAATGGATGCGGAGGCAGAGTGAAACCATGGTGACATGAGTTGCAAGGAGGACAGACTCACCCTCCTGTGGTTGAGACTCGGTCTCGTTCCCCTGCAACCTCCAAGGTCTGTGGGAGCCCGCCTCAGCCAGGTCTTCCAAGTCTTCCTTCTGGATCGTAGATCGAATCCAGTCTCCCTGGATCCAACCAGGCGGCAGATCGGACCTCGACAACGACCCCCGACTTGTCTTCTTGCCCTTTGCCATCGCCGTCGCTTTCTTCGCGCGCTCTTGGGCCGCCGTCTTGTCCTTTCCCATTGCGGCGGACGGCGTACGGGTAGAGCGGCGACATCAAGAGCAGAGGGGGCTGCGGTGGAGAAGCAGAGGAAGAAGAGAGAGAATGAGGTGCACAGTGCAAATGCATCAGCCTTGACAAGCTTATATGGGCCTATTTCTGAGTGACTAACTCATGGGCCCAAGCAATCCTATCAAATCCCACAACAGTCGCTCGCCCGATGCGTGGCGAAAAAGGCGGCGCAAAATCAAGGCATCCCTATCTAACCACTTCGATTACTGCGGCACGCTCCTTCCCGCGCGCTTCCCTGAAATTTTGAATCCCGTGAGATTTGGAGACTACAGAGCAATCAATCGCGCCAAAGATTTTGTTCCATATCAACACTCGAACATTGTCAGTATAGTTCACTCGACGACGGCCTCTGAATGAATCAAGGCGACTGAAACAAGATTGAAGCTTCAACATGATTTGAAGACTCAGATGAAATACCTCCGAAGTATGGAATCGAGTCGGAGTCAACTTCACCTCTTTCTTCACTTGGACCTCAATCCATTCGGGGGCTAATGACGATGACATGTACCTAGGGCAGGGTCATAGGCCTGACCTAGACACCCTACCCAAGGGCACTGCCCTAAGGTCAAAGACATTCAAAATACACTAGAAGAAACCGACTGTGTTCACCTAGGAGTGCAATCCACTCGACCATCTACCTCACTCTGATACCCCAATTCCATTCGACCAAGATAATAACCACTCAACTACACGAAGGATCACTCGGAGACAGAAGGCCTAAAGCCACTCAGGATGGCAACAGTTAGGCGTTCACTCTATAGTCTTTAAGATCATATATAACTCTTTATAGCTGGTGTTACCAGTAACGCCCTGTCTTAATTAACATTGAACCCTGTGTAACGTGGGATGGCTGGGGTCCTGACGCACTCTATATAAGCCACCCCCTCTACTGGCACAAGGGTTCGCACCCCCTGTAACTCTCACGCATAATCCAGTCGACCAAGCCTCCGGGCACCGAGACGTAGGGCTGTTACTTCCTCTCAGAAGGGCCTGAACTCATAAACCTTGCGTGCACAACCTCACCATAGCTAAGATCTTGCCTCCTCCTATGTACCCCCTACTCTTACTGTCAGATTTACTCCCACGACACCTATGTTTCCACACATTTGTATTAATTATATTTTTTATTTGTTCATAATAGTAAAGTAGTTAAGTTTGGCCATGTCACATTTTTCTAGAATGGAAACCATTCGGGAAACTTAGACAAGACCACAGAAGAGTACATAGAAATTACTAGTGACAGTGGTATCACGTTTAATGAGCATCCCAAAATAAAGGCACTTGTAATTGCTAAGAGAACTCGAGATGCTATCCCCAATGGGAAGTTTGATCAGGGAATTTGGAAAGGTGTCACATATGAGTTCCTTGGTTTGCCCGTGTAAATTTTCTCAACATATTATACGTGTAGGTACGTGACCAACAAACACAAACTGTGATCCCCCCGAGAAGGTCGCCATCTCATGCGAACCTACCCCCGCTCCCATGTGGCCTCACCGTACCGCACCATGTGTTGGTGTCAAAACTGGTAGATCTCGGGTAGGGGGTCCCGAACTGTGGACCTTGGATCGATGGGGAATAGTAGACGTGGGACATAATGTTTACCTAGGTCCGGGCCCTCTCTAAGAGGTAAAACCCTACGTCATGCTTGATTATATTGCTTGTGTATATGGGTGTTAAAGAGTAGATCTACCACAAGATCGGACGAACTAAACCCTAACTAGTAGGATGGTGATTGTTCTCCCAGCCTCTACAGACTAAACCCTCTGATTTTTATAGACACCAGGGGTACTAGGGTTTACATATAGTCGGTTACATTGAGGGGAACATCGGATCTTCCATATTGACTTGGAGCACACACCAAGGCAGAAAGGTCTTCAGACCGGACACACTATGGCCCAACAATTTGGTCCATGAGAAATAGGCAGGCCACCAGAGGACCCCTTAGTCCAGGACTCCCTCAGTAACCCCCGAACTAGCCTTCAACGTTGGCTTCCAGCTACCCCCATGACTGTAGACTCCAGAAAGGTCTTCAGACCGGACACACTACGGCCCAACAATTTGGTCCATGAGAAATAGGCAGGCCACCAGAGGACCCCTTAGTCCAGGACTTCCTCAGTAGCCCCCGAACTAGCCTTCAACGCTGGCTTCCAGCTACTCCCATGACTGCAGACTCTGGCTTGCAGGAGAGTTCCCCTTCTTCTATATATTCGAAATGATTCCCTCTAGCCAAGCCTTTAAACAATGCTCGACCCAGCTCGGCCACGTACCAGGCCATATCCGGATTTCGGACTATCAATTTTACTAAGCCTTGAAGGCTAACTGCTGTAATGTGAACAATGTTTTTGTCTGGCAATTTTTGGTGAAGGGTCACGACCAATTGAGCCATTATGAGGACTCGATGCATGGCTCGAGGCACCCCCTCCGTCGACACATTCCATCTAGGTGGAGACCGTGTCCCATTTTTAAGGGATTTGATCAATGATCCCCACATCTACCCGCGCGTGACGCTTCATATATATCGAGAGATGGCGAGGCTAGCGGCGCGTTTAAACGACTCCTGGTATCCTGACTCCTTATAAAAGGAAACAACCATAGTTATCCCATATGCCTTTCCCCTCCCTCTCGCCACAACCTTTCCCAACCTTCAGAGCTTGAGCGCCCCAATCCAACTTCCCGCAAAGTCGAGCTCAACAATGGCCGGATCTGGAGTGAAGGGCAATTGGGAGGCCTTGTGTGTTACCAACAACGACATTGAGGATCTGAAATGAGCGGGCTTCCTTTCCGCCAACATCTCTCGTCGGGCCCCCGAGGAGGGCCTGGTCGTGCCGACACCTCGCACCGGCGAACGGGTGGTTTCCCCACTTCGTTCAGCGACTAGGTATCCAACTCCACCTGTTCATTCGAGGGTTGATGTACTACTACGAGCTCGACTTCCACGATCTTGCTCTAAACTCTTTTCTTCACATTTCAACCTTCATCATCGTATGTGAGGTCTTTCTTCGGGTTCAGCCGCACTTCGGCCTATGGCTGAAGATTTTTAATGTCAAGCCGAAGATTGTCGACAGCCAGCGTGCGGATTGCGGGGGTGCCATGGTGAGCAGGCTCACCCGTCTTGGCTGGCCGGAGGGCGTGTTTGTGGAGATAGTCAAGATTTGGCAAAAATAATGGTTCTACATCACAGAACCCCGCGAGGCGACATAGGCAGCTACTCCAGAATTCAGATCCAGACCCCCTGCACGGCTAACCTCATGGACCAAGAAAGGCCTTGACTGGGGATCAAATTCGAAGGTGAAGGTGTTGCAAAAACGCGTCTCTGATATGATAGGGGTGGGGGCGCACTGACCAATGTGGTCCAGATCATGCTCCATCGTAGTCTGCTGCCCTGCCAACTTCGGGCCACCCCAATGTGGGACTGGAAGCCCGAAGACCCCCGCCCCGTGCAATATTTCTACAGCATGACCCAGGAGAAGTTGTGGAAGGCATTGTTCAAGCCGCAGAAGACTTGGCCGGCCGAGAAGGAAGACATTGGTCTCGACGCTGGTGTCGGTGTCAAAACCGGCGGATCTCAGGTAGGGGGTCCCGAACTATGCGTCTAAGGCGGATGGTAACAGGAGGCGGGGGACACAATGTTTACCCAGGTTCGGGCCCTCTCGATGGAGGTAATACCCTACTTCCTGCTTGATTGATCTTGATGATATGGGTATTACAAGAGTTGATCTACCACGAGATCATAGAGGCTAAACCCTAGAAGCTAGCCTATGATTATGATTGTTGTTGTCCTACGGACTAAACCCTCCGGTTTATATAGACACCGGAGGGGGCTAGGGTTACACAGAGTCGGTTACAAGGGAGGAGATCTACATATCCGAATTGCCAAGCTTGCCTTTCACGCCAAGGAGAGTCCCATCCGGACACGGGACGAAGTCTTCAATCTTGTATCTTCATAGTCCAACAGTCCGGCCAAAGTATATAGTCCGGCTGTCCGAGGACCCCCTAATCCAGGACTCCCTCAGCTGGGAACCCCCTAGGGAGGTAATGTAATACCACACTCTTTATGTTCGGATATTTGCGTTCCCATTATAATCCTCCATTCCTCCTTCCTTTTCCCAGGGCTAGCTCAACAAGGCTGTGAAGATAGACAGTCCGGGCCCACTGCCTGAAGACCCCGTGTCAGCTCTGATAGAAGAGATGTTGACAGTGGCGCCCTACAAGGCGCCAGACAAAAAGGAGAAGACAAAGAAGAAGACCGCAGGGGAGGCCAGAGAGGGCCTCCGTCCATGAGTCTCTTCGGACACCAGGTCCGGTGACACCCACGCCCCCTCCGCTCAGGAGGGGGATCAAGAAGAAGAGAAGGAGAGTGATTCCTCCCGCTCCAGGAAGAGAATGGTGCCGGCCGAAGCCGAAGGGGATAACCCATCCCCAGCCCCAAAAAAGAAGAGCAAGGGCAAACTGGCCCTGCTTGATGATAGCTCGGACTCCGACGAAGAGTCTGCAACCTCCTCCGAGGTGCCGGAGAAGGTTCCTAGGGTCAAACACCACGCCGAGAGGTAAGATTTCGAAGATTACCTGGGTGCCGGTCTAGCCAACCTGTTGCTAAAAAGTGTATCACTTCTTGTGTTGCAGCCCGTCGAGCGACCTCCCCACACTACAAAAAAGAGACACATCCGTGACATTTTGGGCCAAACGAATTTTTTCTGTCATGCTTATGGCACTTCTATGACAATAATTGTGACAAAACCCGGTATCATCATAGATGTGGTGGGCTCCTACTTCTATGACAAAAATCATGACAGGAAATGGACTTTTCGTCCTGGGCGGGCCAGAGACGCAACTGCATGACATTCTTTGGGCCGTTCATGACGGAAAATGTGGCACCCCGGCTTAGAGCAACCGGTTTACCTTGCATTGACAGCCCAGAGATCAAGTCTTTAGCAACACACAACAACATGGTACAGAAACAACCACCTTATTGATGCTAGCGGATTACATAGGTCTGATATTACATTGAGATACGAGGCCAAGCGGCACACCCAGTGCTGCTCGATGGCAAAACAAGCATAACTTCAAAACTTTAAGCACATAGAGAGGAAACTTGATATTATTGCAATTCCTACAAGCATATATTCCTCCCTCATAATAATTTTCAGTAGCATCATGAATGAATTCAACAATATAACCAGCACCTAAAGCATTCTTTTCATGATCTACAAGCATAGAATTTTTACTACTCTCCACATAAGCAAATCTATTCTCATCAATAGTAGTGGGAGCAAACTCAACAAAATAACTATCATGTGATTGAAAATTAAGATCAAGATGACAAGTTTCATGGTTACCATTATTCTTTATAGCATACGTGTCATCACAATTATCATCATAGATAAGAGGCATGCTTTCATCATAGTAAATTTGCTCATCAAAGCTTGGGGGACAAAAAATATATCATCTTCATCAAACATAGCATCCCCAAGCTTGTGGCTTTGCATATCATTAGCATCATGGGTATTCAAAGAAATCATACTAACAAAATTGCAATCATGCTCATCATTCAAATATTTAGTGCCAAACATTTTAATGCATTCTTCCTCTAGAAATTGAGCACAATTATCGGAATCCTTATTTTCGCGGAAGACATTAAAAAGATGAAGCATATGAGGCACCCTTAATTCCATTTTTTGTAGTTTTCTTTTATATACTAAACTAGTGATAAAACAAGAAACTAAAAGATTCGATTGCAAGATCTAAAGATATACCTTCAAACACTCACCTCCTCGGCAACGGCGCCAGAAAAGAGCTTGATGTCTACTACACAACCTTCTTCTTGTAGACGTTGTTGGGCCTCCAAGTGCAGAGGTTTGTAGGATAGTAGCAAGTTTCCCTCAAGTGGATGACCTAAGGTTTATCAATCCGTGGGAGGCGTAGGATGAAGATGGTCTCTCTCAAACAACCCTGCAACCAAATAACAAAGAGTCTCTTGTGTCCCCAACACACCCAATACAATGGTAAATTGTATAGATGCACTAGTTCGGTGAAGAGATGGCGATACAAATGCAATATGGGTGGTAGATATAGGTTTTTGTACTCTAAAAATATAAAAAACAGCAAGGTAGCAAGCAATAAAAGTAAGCGTAAACGGTATTGCAATGTGTTGAAACAAGGCCTAGGGTTCATACTTTCACTAGTGCAAGTTCTCTCAACAATAATAACATAATTGGATCATATAACTATCCCTCAACATGCAACAAAGAGTCACTCCAAAGACACTAATAGCGGAGAACAAACGAAGAGATTATGGTAGGGTAGGAAACCACCTCAAAGTTATTCTTTCCAATCAATCCGTTGGGCTATTCCTATAGGTGTCACAAACAGCCCTAGAGTTCATACTAGAATAACACCTTAAGATACAAATCAACCAAAACCCTAATGTCACCTAGATACTCCAATGTCACCTCAAGTATCCGTGGGTATGATTATATGATATGCATCACATAATCTCAGATTCATCTATTCAACCAACACATAGAACCTCAAAGAGTGCCCCAAAGTTTCTACCGAAGAATCACGGCGAAAACGTGTGCCAACCCCTATGCATAGGTTCATGGGCGGAACCCGCAAGTTGATTACCAAAACATACATCAAGTGAATCGCATGATATCCCATTGTCACCACAGATACGCACGGCAAGACATACATCAAGTGTTCTCAAATCTTTAAAGACTCAATCTGATAAGATTACTTCAAAGGGAAAACTCAATCCATTACAAGACAGTAGAGGGGGAGAAGCAACATAAGATCCAACTATAATAGCAAAGCTTGCGATACATCAAGATCGTGCCAAATCAAGAATACGAGAGAGACAGAGAGATCAAACACATAGCTACTGGTACATACCCTCAGCCCTGAGGGTGAACTACTCCCTCCTCGTCATGGTGAGCGCCGGGATGATGAAGATGACCACCAATGAGGGTTCCCCCCTTCGGCAGGGTGCCGGAACAGGGTCCCGAGAGGTTTTTGGTGGCTACAGAGGCTTGTGGCGGCGGAACTCCCGATCTATTCTATTCCCCGAAGTTTTTAGGGTATATGGATATATATAGGCGGAAGAAGTACGTCAGGGGAGCCACGAGGGGCCCACGAGGGTGGAGGGCACGCCCAAGGGGGTGGGCGTGCCCCTTGCCTCGTGGCTCCCTCGTTCCTTTCCTGATGTGCACTCCAAGTTTTTCCGGTAGCTTTCCTTCCAAAAATAACTTCTCCAGTTGGTTTCATTCCGCTTCGAATCCGTTTGATATTCCTATTCTTCGAAACACTGAAATAGGCAAAGGAAAAGCAATTCTGGGCTGGGCCTCCGGTTAATAGGTTAGTCCCAAAAAATAATATAAAAGTGGAAAATAAAGCCCAATATGGTCCAAAACAGTAGATAATATAGCATGGAGCAATCAAAAATTATAGATACGTTGGAGACGTATAAAACACCTCAAGAGTTCATGATTTAACATGAACCGATGCATCACAATAATCACTTAGTTTGCAAGATTTATTTTTAAAGTTGATCCATGGTGTGACTTACTCATGAGTTATGCCCATAACCAAGGACGCGACTATCGATAGATTAAATACACTCTGCAGAGGTAGCACACTTTACCCACACTACGGAACACCTGGCCTCGCAATCCCTTTCGGGTAGACCAAAGCATTCCGACGAAACCCTCCCTTTGTCATGCACTCTCCCCGGCCACTCCGACCAACTCCCTCTCAGGGCTAGGTCTTGGGTATCCCCGTGTCTTTCAAAGACACTAACGGCCACCGTCGTGGCAAAACGGTCCCAAACGGGGACAAGGTACCATAAAAACAAAAACGAGCACACAAGGTTATGTCTGCCTACCGGGCCAGGGTATGCACGCCCATAACCTTCCCTCGCGGGAGGCGCCGGTGAGAGCCACAACAAAGGATTGAATCAAGACCTTCCCACAAGGTAAATGTGGTCGCACTGAATTAAAAACCCGACTCAGTGGCACCATGATGTGATCAACATCATATTCAAGTTGAACTTAATCAAGTTTAGCTTTCATAAAAACTTTTTATCGCAAACATTATATAATGCAATAATTATGCAACTGCTCAACATGCAAAGCAAACAACTCATAGTCATGGATCAAACTTAACAACATAAACATCTTGCAATACTCAGAATCAAAACTTCTCTAGTTCTAACTCATTTTTATTATCCAGCAATATTTTTATTAGTTCATCATTTAATTGAAAATTTCACTAATAAAATAACTATCATTATTTCCATAACAATATGCCTAGTGCAAATCTTACTGTACTTAGCCAAACAAGTTCATGCATACAACTAGTAACTAAAACAAGCATATCAAGCATGATGAAATAACTAGTAATTAACCAAATTTATTTATCAAATTTTAAAGGAAAATAAGAACTCATATTCAAGTAGAAAATCACAGATATTGAAATAACACCATCCAAATGCTGGTGTGGCTTGCCTTAGTGTAGAGGAGGATCACACCCCTCTTAGCTTGCTTCAAGACAAGCTTCTCCTTCTGAAAAGAATTTAAAACCACAAAAATAATTGTCAAAACACATTCTGAAAATCACCAAAAATTCTAGACAGCAAGGAAAAATCCACTCTTTGATGTGCTACTAGAGTTTTCTGAAACAAAGACAATGCAAACAGAATCAAATCATTTGGACTTATGGTTTAGAAATGGTGGCTGGTCAAAGTTTAGTCAAATTTCTGAATAATATTTGAATTAAACAGAAATCCTGGGGGGTGACGTTGAAGGCGTAAAGCGGGAGTGCGCCTCCACTCGTACCGCTTTGGGCGCGAGTGGTGAGGCTGACATTGGGCCCCGCACGTCAGGGGAGAGAGAGGGGGATCGAGATCAGAGAGGGGCGACGCTTCGCCGGAGCTCACGCCGGTGACGAGGGGGTTTGGGGCTAGGCTAGAGGGATATGATTGAAGCTGGGCTCGTGGCGCACCTGCCCGTACCCGTGGCTTGGCGTGGGGTGGACGGAGCTGCTCGCGTGTTGAGCTCGCAAGCCTCGGTGGCGGACGAGTTTCGCCGGAGAGGTTGAAGACAACGACTAGGGCGGCTCCGAGGGCTCGGCGGCATCCAGGCAGCACCAACAAGCCACCAATGCCCTTCCCAAGCAGTTGCTTGAGCTCGAGAGGCACTGGAGAGCGGCGACTGGCCTGTGGGGATTGCCGGAGTCCTCTGGTCGGGGCGACGGCCAGAGGCCTGCCCGACCGAGCTAGGGTCGTTCTACGTGTTCGTGGAGGTGGTGTGGAGTGGTGCTTGGCTAGTATTCAAGGCGGGGTTGCTTTATATAGCCAGAGCGAGGGGGGACGTGTCGCCGCTGGAGCTCTCTGGACATGCGGCAAATGGCGACGAGAAGCTCCAAGGTGAGGGGGCAAATGCTCAGCATCAACGCAGGAGCTTGCCCACGCTCGCGGACAAGCACATGAGGCGGTGAAGGAAGTGGACAAGCGCACACACGCACTGTGGCATTTTGGCCATGATGCGCCCGTGCTTGCTGCGGCGGCTCCAGCGTCGGCGAGCGCCAGGGAGCGGTCAAGGGTGATGGGTTGGGGTCGGTGGCGTGGCATGGCAGGCGTCGGCGAGCGCTGGAATGAGCACGCGCGAAACAGAAGGGAAGATGCCAGCCAGAGCACGTCGAGACGCTGCTAGGCGTCGTGTCCTCGCGTGGTCACCAAGCTGGCATGGTCAAGACGACGCCCAGGCGCGGCCAAACCTTGTCTATGCGTTCATCCAGGCAATGTTTAGTCTAGGAGTGGTGATAGCTCATGCTCAGGCCGACCAAATTTGACTAAACCAAGCGGGCAAGTTTCTGTCCAGAAACTTGGTCGCCAAGTTTGGCCACCTTCTAGAAGGCCATTAGGGATGATCTCCTGGGGTTCAGGGTTTCTTAGGAGGGTGTTTAAGCTCAAGAAAGATCAAGGCTAAAAGCTAAAGGAAAAATGTACTTGCTGTACAAACTGGAAGTTTGGGCCAGAATAGAAATGATTTTCTACAATAAAATTATTCCAAAAAGTGATGTAATATTTTTGCATGGGAAGGTGTGCCAAGGTTCTAAGAATATTCAGGAATTATCTCAGATTTTTCTGAGCAAGAAAAATTGGGGTTGCTTTGGAGCACAAGTTTCTGAAGTGAATTTCAGAGAGAAAAATGAGTATTTTTCTTTTATGAAAAATATTCATTTGATTATTTTGGAGATTTATCAGAGGAATAAAGTAGATAGGTCACTTGGGTGAAAGTCAAGGATATGTCCAAGTGACAAGTCCATTTGAAATGATTCCAAAATCCAAATCAAGTCAGGGCAAAAACCACGATAAAAACCAAGTCCGGTGTCACATCCTAGTTAGCCATGCATTAGAGTGTCGCATCATGTTTACTCTTTCATCAGAAACCTGAAATGGGGATGACAGAACCCCCAGTCCCCTCTGAATCCAATTAGGGTTTACTAAAAACTTTTTCAATGAACCTGAAATGCCCTTCTAAAATGCCCATCATTTTTGTCTTGGTTCAGAACCTCTACCAAAAGTGGTGCACATTTTCCTAGGCCAGCTTAGGGTTTTTGAATTAAATCATAAATATTTGAATATGGGCATTTAAAATTATATAAAATATTTAAATGCTCAAATATCTCCAAACTAAAATGTTTCATGTTGGAAATATCCAACTATGGACCAGGAGTAGTTTGGTGATTTTAGGAGTAGTCTAAGTATTTTATTTAATTCAACAAAGTTGCAGAAGTATTAAAAAAACAGAAAACAGAAAGAAATGGAAAAAGCTTACCTGGCGCCTGCTCTCGGCCCACCTGCCGGCCCAGCCCAGCGCCGCTCCAGCGAGCTGCTTGCCGGCCAGGCAGGCAGGCAGGTGCCCGACGGCGACCGCAGCGCGCGCCACGCACCTGCTCGCCGCCTCGCCGCTTCCCGGGCCCGGTGACGTCGTGGACCGGCCTCCCTCGCTCCCTCGAACCCCCAGACACCCCCTCTCCTCTCCAGCTCCTCCCCCTCGCGCTCCCCCGCCATGA
>NC_041385.1:605514117-605532766 GCF_002162155.2 Triticum dicoccoides
CATCGCCGTCCCTTCGTCGTAGCCGTGCTCCCCGCCGCCCGTGCGTCCTCTCATCGTGTCCAGGAGCTCCGCCGCTGTCCACTCCATCGAGCAAGACGAGCCCCGAGCGCTCGCAACGCCCGAGTCCACCGCAACGACCTCGCCCGAACCGCCGTCGCCGGAGATCCCCTTCAACGCCATCGTCGCTCCGGTCCATCTCCGGCCACACCAGGGGCTTCGTCGCACTCACTGTGAGCTTATCCATCTTCCCCTCCCTTCCGTTCTTGCTCCCGAGCCGTGTAGCGACCTCCCGGAGCTCAACGGCACCCACCGCCGTGGAGCTCATCGCCGACGTGCTCCCGGTCATCCTCCGGCCACTCCACGGTGCCCATCATGCTCACGGTGTCACTTAGCACCTAGCTAGCCACTCCCCGAGCCTCACCGACCCCTCTAGCGTCAAGTTCGTCTTCGGCCGAACCCCGGTGGCCGCCAAAGTCGTCGCCGGCGCCAACTCCGGCCACCCCGACCCCAACGGACTCCACCAAGAGCTGCGGCTCGTCCTCAGCTCCACTCCGGTGGTCTCCGCGACCCATTTGGTGGCCGAAACGGCCAAAACCACTTCCTCCGCCGCGTCGGGCTCGCCGGCGGCTAAACGCCGGTGCAGCCGACCCGGGTTTGACCACAGGTGGGCCCTGGTTGACTCCCCTGAGTCAATGACAGGTGGGGCCCAGCCCTGTCAATTAAACAGGTTTAGTTTTAATTAAACTTTAATTAATTTAATCACCCTGACATGCGGGACCCACTGTCAGGTTTGACCCGGACGTGTTCCGTTGACCTGCTGACGTCACACTGACGTCAGGCTGACGCAATAATTGATTTTCTGGAATTATTCTAATATAGGAAATTCCAGAATATAATTTAAACTTCAAAAATTCATAACTTTTATTCTGTAACTCCAAATCAGACAAATTATATATGAAAAATGATCAGAAAAATCCAATCTATCCATCTGTACTATTTTCATGCATGACTAAACAAGTTAACTTGATGTTTAATGCAGAACAAGGAAAAACAC
This sequence comes from Triticum dicoccoides, assembly GCF_002162155.2. Classification (NCBI taxonomy): domain Eukaryota; kingdom Viridiplantae; phylum Streptophyta; class Magnoliopsida; order Poales; family Poaceae; genus Triticum; species Triticum dicoccoides. The sequence goes on from NC_041385.1 coordinate 605,515,172, forward strand.
TTTAAAGGACCATAATTGAGTTTGAAATTTGAATCTTTGATCCAAATTGGTACAAACCCTTCTGGTCTTAGTTGCATTAGCCCAACACACTCATATTGCTATGTTTCATGCATGCATCATATTGTTGCACATTGTTTGGTGATGGTTGTGTATCGGTGTTCTTTGCGGCAGGATCTGCCTCCGAGGAGTATCGTGATTACCCTAACGAAGAACCGTATCAGTGCATCGAACCATCAGGCAAGCAACCAACCATTTGATCATATTGATACAATCCCATGTTCTCGCTCCTGCTCTCTTTTACTGCATTAAGACAACGCGTTTCAAACTGCTGTGTGCTATGGTAGTTGAACCCACTTCCTCTGCATGACCTGTCATTGCCACAGTAACTAGATGAAACCCACTAGCATGTGTAGGAGTTGATTGAGCCATATGTATGTGTTGTTCCTACCTTGCTATGCCTGCTATGCTTAGAGTCGTGTCAGGTCTGGTTCATCTGGGTGATGGGCTAGAGTGAAATGATTATGTCGGTAATAAGAGTGGTGTGGTGAACACGATTTGGTAAAGGTATCGATGAGAGGCCATGTAGGAGTACATGGTGGGTTGTTTCATTGAAGCCGACCTTAAGCACTGAGATCTGTATGTGTGATTTAAGAATCAGCTACTACCATGCATTGGGCCCGAAACCAATGGACCCTCTTGGCTTCTTATTCACCCTAGTTCTCCGTCCAGGAGTTGCAAGTAGTTTCTGGTGTTTGTAGCCTACTGGAGGCCGTGGACAGCGCTGACCGTAGGGGTGGGCTGTGATGCGGTAGGTACGTGGCCGGGTGTACCGAATACCCGTTAGGTATCTCGGGAACCCTGTTCACATCGTTCGGGGCCGTATGGGAAACCTCGGCCGGACTCCCTGCGGATGGAACCTGAATAGGCGATAAACCTGGACTGGAGGCTTAGGTGATTAGGTAGGTCGTGGCCGACACCCACGTTGGGCTTCCGCTTGAAGGTTGCCGAGTACATGTCGTGTAAACGACGGTAAGTGGTGGGAGCGTGTATGAAGAAGTACCCCCTGCAGGGTTAACAGGACTACTTGGTTGCCTATACAGTTCATAGACAAGTAAATGGAAACTACTAAAAGCCTCAAGATAAGTGTGAGTGCCGAGGATGGCTCCTCCGTAGGAGGACGGAGGTGGATCCTCGGTAGTGTATTGAAGTGGTGAATAGTGGACTCGTGTGCGCAAAACTATTTCAAGTTGAAGTATCGTAGGATAGCCTAGCCAAGAGTCAAAGCTGGCTTGCTGCAATAACTCCACCAACCCTTCTTGATACTATGCATGTATGTAGGATCTGATGTAAGTCTTGCTGAGTACCTTTGTACTCATGTTGCTATAATCTACATTTTTACAGAAGACGCTGCAACCCCTTCTGATGGGTTCTATGTAGACGTTGACATCAACGAGTAGGCTAAAGACCCAGGTGGTGACCCTGAGCTTGTGAAGGACCACATAGTATAGCCAGAGGCTTTCCAAGCCTCTTTTATTTTACTAGTTGTCTGTACTCAGACAAGTTACTTCCGCTGCTGGCTTGTATGATTGTATGACTTGTATGTTGGGTCGTGAGACCCGTACCTTTGTGTGTATGTTATGTATGGCTCACTGAGCCTTAAATAAAGTACTTGTGTCATAGAGTCATGTTGTGATGCTTCGTTGTATCTGCACATATCGAGCATATTGTGTGTATGATTGAAATGCTTGGTATGTGTGGGATCTGACTATCTAGTTGTTTATCTTTAGTAGCCTCTCTTACCGGGAAATGTCTCCTAGTGTTACCGCTAAGCCATGGTAGCTTGCTACTGCTCTGGAACACTTAGGCTGGCCGGCATGTGTCCTTCTTCGTTCCTGTGTCTGTCCCTTCGGGGAAATGTCACGCTTTGAGTACCGGAGTCCTGTTAGCCCGCTACAGCCCGGTTTACCGGAGTCCTGCTAGCCCAGTGCTACAGCCCGGACCCACTTGCTGATGACCGACACGTTCGAAGCTGGGTCATGGATGCCTGTCCCTGTAAGTCTATGCCACTTTGGGTTTACGACTAGTCATGTCAGCCCGGGCTCTTTATCATATGGATGCTAGCGACACTTTCATATACGCGAGCCAAAAGGCGCAAACGGTCCCGGGAAAAGGTAAGACGACACCCGTGGGGATACCGTGCGTGAGGCCGCAAAGTGATATGAGGTGTTACCAGCTAGATCGATGTGACATCGAGTCGGGGTCCTGACAGCGTTGGTAGCTTTAGTTGCATTAGCCCAACACACTCATATTGCCATGTTTCATGCATGCATCATATTGTTGCACATTGTTTGGTGATGCCTGTGTATCGTTATCCTTTACGACAGGATCTGTCCCCGAGGAGTACCGTGACTACCCTAACGAAGAACCGTATCCGTGCATCGAACCATCAGGCAAGCAACCAACCATTTGATCATATCGATACAATCCCATGTTCTCGCTCCTGCTCTCTTTTACTGCATTAAGACAACACGATTCAAACTGCTGTGTGCTACGGTAGTTGAACCCATTTCCTCTGCATGACCTGTCATTGCCACAGTAACTAGATGAAACCCACTAGCATGTGTAGGAGTTGATTGAGCCATATGTATGTGTTGTTCCTACCTTGCTATGCCTGCTATGCTTAGAGTCGTGTCAGGTCTGGTTCATCTGGGTGATGGGCTAGAGTGAAATGATTATGTCGGTAATGAGAGTGGTGTGGTGAACACGACTTGGTAAAGGTATCGATGAGAGGCCATGTAGGAGTACATGGTGGGTTGTTTCATTGAAGCCGACCTTAAGCACTGAGATCTGTATGTGTGATTTAAGAATCAGCTACTACCATGCATTGGGCCCGAAACCAATGGACCCTCTCGGCTTCTTATTCACCCTAGTTCTCCGTCCAGGAGTTGCAAGTAGTTTCTGGTGTTTGTAGCCTACTGGAGGCCGTGGACAGCGTTGACCGTAGGGGTGGGCTGTGATGCGGTAGGTACGTGGCCGGGTGTACCGAATACCCGTTAGGTATCTCGGGAACCCTGTTCACATCGTTCGGGGCCGTATGGGAAACCTCGGCCGGACTCCCTGCGGATGGAACCTGAATAGGCGATAAACCTGGACTAGAGGCTTAAGTGTTTAGGTAGGTCATGGTCTACACCCACGTCGGTTTTCGCTTGAAGTCTGCCGAGCACATGTCGTGTGCAGACGCTAAGTGGTGGAAACATGTATGAAGAAGTACACCCCTGCAGGGTTATCATGATCTATTCGAATAGCCGCGTCCGCGGTAAAGGACTACTTGGTTGCCTATACAGTTCATAGACAAGTAAATGGAAACTACTAAAAGCCTCAAGATAAGTGTGAGTGCCGAGGATGGCTCTTCCGTAGGAAGACGGAGGTGGATCCTCGGTAGTGTATTGAATTGGTGAGTAGTGGACTCGTGTGCGCAAAACCATTTCGAGTTGGAGTCTCGTAGGTTAGCCTAGCCAAGAGTCAAAGCTGGCTTGCTGCAACAACTCCACCAACCCTTCTTGATAATATGCATGTATGTAGGATCTGATGCAAGTCTTGCCGAGTACCTTTGTACTCATGTTGCTATAATTACATTTTTACAGAAGACGCTGCAACCCCTTCTGATGGGTTCTACATAGACGTTGACATCAATGAGTAGGCTAAGGCCCAGGTGGTGATCCTGAGCTTGTGAAGGACCACATAGTATAGCTAGGCTTTCCAAGCCTCTTTTATCTTTCTAGTTGTCTGTACTCAGACAAGTTACTTCCGCTGCTGGTTTGTATGACTGTATGACTTGAATGCTGGGTCGTGTGACCCGTACCTTTGTGTATATTATGTATGGCTCTCTGAGCCTTAAATAAAGTGCTTGTGTCATAGAGTCATGTTGTGATGCCTTGTTGTGTTTGCACATATCGGGCATATTGTGTGTATGATTGAAATGCTTGGTATGTGTGGGATCTGACTATCTAGTTGTTTATCCTTAGTAGCCTCTCTTACCGGGAAATGTCTCCTAGTGTTACCTCTGAGCCATGGTAGCTTGCTACTGCTCGGGAACACTTAGGCTGGCCGACATGTGTCCTTCTTCGTTCCGGTGTCTGTCCCTTCGGGGAAATGTCACACATTGAGTACCGGAGTCCTGTTAGCCCGCTACAGCCTGGTTTACCGGAGTCCTGCTAGCCCAGTGCTACAGCCCGGACCCACTTGCTGATGACCGACACATTCGTTGCTGGGTCATGGATGCCTGTCCCTGTAAGTCTGTGCCACTTTGGGTTTACGACTAGTCATGTCAGCCCGGGCTCTTTATCATATGGATGCTAGCGGCACTATCATATACGTGAGCCAAAAGGCGCAAACGGTCCCGGGCAAAGGTAAGGCGACACCCGTGGGGTTACCGTGCGTGAGGCCGCAAAGTGATATGAGGTGTTACGAGCTAGATCGATGTGACATCGAGTCGGGGTCCTGACAGCGTTGGCATCAGAGCCGGACTGCCTGTAGGTTCTCCAAGCCAAACCGGTCGATGTTGAGTCTAGAAATTCTTTAGTTATATGTAGGGGAATTGTTTGTGGGTTGGAACGTAAGGCTCTTTTACTCCTTTATCTTATGACATTCTGATCTGAGTCAGTCTATTCTTCCACCGGGGGTTAAGGAATTAGGATCTATTCTCTCTATCAGGATCACGCGTTACTAATCAGTAGTACCTTATAGGGTTGATGGATACAAGCCTAGTTCAGTTCTTCTACCACGTTATGTTGTTAGGATGGATTCAGAACTTTGATATGATGATGTTGAGTGTGTATGAAATCCTTTGTCAAATGTCTCAAAATCCTTCTTGAGCATTTACAGCTGTTATGCTGCCGAAATTTTGCTAGAAATCCTAATGCCTTTGCATTATGATTGTGCTTTCAGATGGCCACTCACGACCTTAATCAAGTGGTTCGCCTGACTCGATGCCTAGATGTACCCGGCCATACTGCCATGTTGGTCAGGGTAATGACTGAGGCTGGATACCGTTGGTATCCTGAGTACACGGTCGAAGAGCAATTCCGAGACTTTAATCAAAGCCAGTATCTCTGCACTGTCAGGATATTTCCATCTTATCCTGGGTCCACCGAGCCCCTTCACTGCTCCTATGGACTCGGGGTTACTATTGAGATGGCTGTGCAGGACGCCGCCTACTCTATGATGACCATCATGCGAGTCAGATCTGGTCTATTTCGGGACTCTGATTTCCGGTATATGCCAGGATCACTTCCGGGAGCAAAGGGTATCTCCAGGCTATGTATGCTGACCCCACCCAGGAGGATTCACGGACTCGCACCACTGCTGAGATGCTCGAGGATAAGGACCGTGAAAATCGGGCCTTGAGGTTAGAGCTCTTCAATACCCGTGCTGACCACTGGGCCACATTGACTCGGTTTGCACCGGCGGTGCAAGCTGGATATTCGGATATGCGCGATCTCTATCCTGTGAGATCTGCTTTGCCAGACGTGATGGGTTGGCGTGATGTAGGAGGCATCACCCCACCTCGCGGTCCCCGCAGGCCAGCGTCTGTTGGTCCAAGACCTCATCCTAGCCCCTATCGTCCACAAGCTCCGCGAGATCGTCTGTTTCCGGGTGATCATGTTGAGCTTCCAGGCTATGGAGGTGACTTCTACGAGGACTACTACGGATCGGTCTGAGTTAGTGGTAGTATCACTAGTTCGTGTTAGCTGTGTCGTCTATCGTCCTGCGTGACTCGTGGGATATGACCTAGTTTGTATCGCCTTCCGGAGGTGTAGAAAAATAATGTATAGGAGCTTGGAATGCCTCCGATGAGATGTAATCCTCTTTTCACCGTAATAGTACCTTGTTTGGTCTTGTACTAAACCCTGTATGGTGTGTATGACGATGGAATAAAGAAACAGTTTCTGTATCTACCATGTCATACGGATGATCATCTTGCATTCCGAGTTATTCCTTACATTCTGTATCCTATGTCTGAATTTTTATCATCCTGACTAAATCATTGTCTTGTTTACCTAGGATGGTCAACACGCGCACTAACCCTGCTCCCCAAGAGCAGGCCGAAGGCAGCGAAGTCAGGAATGCAAATCTGCCTCATCCTCCTTCCCTAGCCGAGGTTATGATGGAAGCCGAAAGAAACAAGCGGGAGACCAACCGTTTGTTGGAGCGTATTGAACAGAACACGGCACACCATCGGAGGACTAACGTGGTGTCACTCAGTGATTTTATCAAGTTACATCCACCCACGTTCCACCACTCCATCGAGCCTCTCGACGCTGATGATTGGCTTCGCAGTATTTCTCACAAACTGCGTTCCGCGCTGGTAGCGGAGGCTGACAAGGTCACCTTTGCTGCATATCATCTTGAAGGCCCCGCCAGTCTGTGGTGGGAGAATTATGGAGCTATGCGCCCAGCGGGCCATGTCACTACTTGGGCTGAATTCAGCGAGGCTTTCCGTGAACATCACATTCCGGAGGGTCTCATGGACCGTAAACGTGAGGAATTTTGCAGTTTCACTCAGGGCCGACTCTCTGTGGATGCTTACAGCAGGGAGTTCGGTAACCTCGCACGATATGCAACTGAGGAAGTTTCTACTGATGCCAAGAAGCAAGCAAGGTTCCGTAAGGGGCTTAGTCCTGAGCTTCGCTGCGACCTCCGTCTGCATGAGTGCACATCTTTCCAGAAACTTGTTAACAAGGCCATCAGTGCTGAAACTGGTCAGACTGATTATGATGCAACACGCAAGCATGGCCGTGACATGGGTTCCTCATCCGGTGCTGGTCCTCAGAAGCGCCGCGTGTGGGTGCCCAACACCGCCCTGCCACCCAGGTTCACACCGAGGCCATCCTTCCAGACGCCTCGCCCCGTTCAACAGTCTGCACCAGCCAAGCCCTATGGGGGTCCAACCAACAATGCTCCTCCACGTTCCAGTTCCGTGACTTGTTTCAAGTGTGGGGAATCTGGCCACTATATGCGTGAGTGTCCCCAGACCAACCCCAACTAATCTGCTAAAGCTGTTGGCCGTGGCAAGCCGACAGGGAAAGTGTTCCACGCCAAGCCGGCCACCGCTACATGTGGCCATGTCAACTGTATCTCTGCCGAAGAAGCTCAAGAGGATCCCAACGTCGTTCTCGGTACGCTCCTTGTTAATTGCCACCCGACATCTGTTCTTTTCGATACAGGAGCCTCTCATTCATTTATATCCGAGAACTATGCCCGTCTGCATAACACCGCATTCTGTGACATGCCATCCACTATGGAAATTTCTACCCCTAGTTCTAGATGGCAGACCTCCAGGGTAAGTTATGGAAATGAAATCCAAGTCGACAGACTTGTTTTCCTTGCATCTTTGATAGCTCTCAAATTTTCAGATATTAATATCATCTTGGGTATGGACTGGATGTCAGCTCATCATGCCAAAATTGATTGCTTCTCTAGGACTGTTCAACTCACTCATCCTTCGGGGAAGATAGTCAATGTCTTGACCCGATTAGCCAAGCGACAATTATATTCTCTTAACGCCAGCCCTTTGCCAGACCTTGAGGACGTTTCGGTAGTCCGTGACTTCCCGGATGTCTTCCCAGAGGAATTGCCAGGTGTTCCACCCGACAGGGATGTTGAGTTCGTAATAGACCTCATTCCAGGAACCGTTCCGATTGCTAGAAGACCCTATAAGATGGCACCACTAGAACTAGCCGAGCTTAAGAAACAACTCGATGAGTCCTTGAAAAAGGGTTTCATCCAACCTAGTTCATCTCCGTGGGCTTGCCCCGTCCTATTCGTCAAGAAGAAGGATGGTACGGACCGGATGGTTGTAGATTACCGACCGGTCAATTTGGTCACAATCAAGAACAAATATCCGCTCCCTAGGATCAACGACCTGTATGATCAGCTCGCTGGATCCTCAGTCTTCTCCAAGATGGATTTGAGGTTGGGCTGCCATCAAATCAAAATCAGAAACGGGGACATTCCTAAAACGGCCTTTGTTACTCGTTATGGCCAATACGAGTACACCGTCATGTCCTTCGGTTTAACCAATGCTCCATCCACCTTTTCTCGGTTAATGAACTCAATCTTCATGGAGTATTTGGATAAATTCGTCGTAGTTTATCTCGATGATATACTCATCTATTCCAAGAACGAGGAAGAACATGCCGAACATCTAAGGCTAGTGTTGAAGAAACTTCGAGAGCACCGCATTTATGCCAAGTTTTCCAAATGTGAATTTTGGTTGTCAGAAGTGACCTATCTGGGTCATGTAATATCTGGTAAAGGTATTGCTGTTAACCCTGAGCGAGTTCAAGCCGTCCTTAATTGGACTCCACCTGAATCGGTCAAGCAAGTTTGGAGTTTTCTAGGCTTAGTGAGTTATTGCCGTCGCTTTGTCGAAAACTTCTCCAAAGTTGCTAAACCTCTAACCGAACTCCTTAAGAAGGATAAAAAGTTTGAATGGACTCCACAATGTGAGCACAGCTTTCAGGAACTGAAAAGACGCCTGACTTCTGCTCCCGTTCTGGTACCGCCAGACTTCTCCAAGGACTTTGTTATCTACTGCGACGCCTCGCGACAAGGACTAGGCTGTATTCTCATGCAAGATCGACATGTAATTGCTTACGCCTCACGGCAATTGCACCCACATGAGGAGAATTATCCTACTCATGATCTAGAGCTTGCAGCCGTAGTCTATGCACTTAAGACCTGGCGACATTACCTCCTCGGTAACCGTTGCGAAATTTTCACTGATCACCAAAGTCTGAAGTACATTTTCACCCAACCGGATTTGAATCTCAGGCAAAGACGTTGGGTTGAGTTGATCACAGATTTCGACTTAGGAATAACTTACACCCCAGGAAAAGCCAACGTCATGGCTGATGCACTAAGTCGTAAATCCTATTGTAACAACCTGATGTTACAACAAAGTCAACCGCTTCTCCATGAGGAATTTCGGAAGCTTAACCTTCACATTGTTCCTCAAGGTTTTCTTTCCACCTTGGTGGCAAAACCTACCCTTACGGATCAGATCATCAAAGCACAGAAGGTAGATCCGGGAATCTCCCGCATCAAGAGAAACATCAAGAAAGGAATTGCGAATTGTTTCTCCATTAATGATCAAGGGGTCGTATACTTCGGGAATCGACTAGTGGTTCCCAAAGTGCGAAACCTGAGGCGATTGATCCTTAAGGAGGCTCATGAATCTCCTCTCACCATTCATCTCGGTAGTACTAAGATGTATCAGGACCTACGCCAGAGGTTCTGGTGGACTAGGATGAAGAGAGAAATTGCTCAGTATATTGCTAATTGCGATGTCTGTCGTCGTGTAAAAGTAGAGCATCAACGGCCTGCTGGCACCCTTCAACCCCTAGCTATTCCTGAATGGAAGTGGGATAAAATTGGTATGGATTTCATTACCGGTTTTCCCAGGACCAAGAGAGGGAATAATGCTATTTTCGTCGTTGTCGATCGTCTTTCCAAAGTAGCCCATTTCCTACCTGTTCGTGAGAGTATAACCGCTAGTCAGCTGGCAGACTTATACATCTCCCGAATAGTGTCTCTCCATGGTGTTCCTTTGGAAATTAACTCGGATCGAGGAAGTATTTTCACCTCTCGATTTTGGGAAAGTTTCCAAAATGCTATGGGAACCCGTCTCTCCTTTAGCACCGCTTTCCACCCTCAGTCGAGTGGTCAAGTGGAACGCGTCAACCAGATTCTAGAAGACATGCTTCGAGCCTCTGTTATCTCATTCGGAATGGATTGGGAGAAGTGCCTTCCATTTGCCGAATTCGCTTACAACAACAGCTATCAATCTAGCTTGGGTAAAGCCCCTTTTGAAGTTCTCTATGGACGACGGTGTCGAACACCCCTTAACTGGTCAGAGACCGGGGAAAGACAATTCTTTGGCCCGGATATGATTCAGGAAGCAGAAGAACAAGTTCGCATCGTTCGTGAAAAGTTGAAAACAGCCCAATCTCGTCAAAAGAGTCAATATGACCGAAAACATAAGGCTATGACTTTCGAGGTTGACGAGAAGGCTTATCTTCGGGTTACCCCTCTGAGGGGAACCCATCGTTTCGGTATCAAAGGCAAATTGGCTCCTCGTTACATTGGACCTTTTCGCATTCTCGCCAAACGAGGAGAAGTTGCCTACCAGTTGGAACTACCTCCGCACCTCTCCAGAGTCCACGATGTCTTCCACGTTTCTCAACTCAGGCGTTGCTTCTCGGATCCTATCCGTGGAGTGGACCACGAAATGCTTGATCTCCAAGATAATCTTACATATCGAGAGTACCCCATTCATATCCTCGATCAGGCCGAGCGTACCACTCGACGTCATAATATCAAGTTTCTCAAAGTACAATGGTCGCACCATTCTGAGGATGAAGCAACTTGGGAAAGGGAGGATCGTCTTCGACTTGAGTATCCCGCCTTCTTTCCGGAGGAACCCAAATCTCGGGACGAGATTCTTTTGAGTGGGGGTGAGTTGTCACATCCTAGTTAGCCATGCATTAGAGTGTTGCATCATGTTTACTCTTTCATCAGAAACCTGAAATGGGGATGACAGAACCCCCAGTCCCCTCTGAATCCAATTAGGGTTTACTAAAAACTTTTTCAATGAACCTGAAATGCCCTTCTAAAATGCCCATCATTTTTGTCTTGGTTCAGAACCTCTGCCAAAAGTGGTGCACATTTTCCTAGGCCAGCTTAGGGTTTTTGAATTAAATCATAAATATTTGAATTTGGGCATTTAAAATTATATAAAATATTTAAATGCTCAAATATCTCCAAACTAAAATGTTTCATGTTGGAAATAATCCAACTATGGACCAGGAGTAGTTTGGTGATTTTAGGAGTAGTCTAAGTATTTTATTTAATTCAACAAAGTTGCAGAAGTACTAAAAAACAGAAAACAGAAAGAAATGGAAAAAGCTTACTTGGCGCCTGCTCCCGGCCCACCTGCCGGCCCAGCCCAGCGCCGCTCCAGCGAGCTGCTTGCCGGCCAGGCAGGCAGGCAGGTGCCCGACGGCGACCGCAGCGCGCGCCACGCACCTGCTCGCCGCCTCGCCGCTCCCCTCGCCCGGTGACGTCGTGGACCGGCCTCCCTCGCTCCCCCGAACCCCCCAGACACCCCCTCTCCTCTCCAGCTCCTCCCCCTCACGCTCCCCCGCCATGACCGACGCCACCATCGCCGTGCCTTCGTCGTAGCCGTGCTCCCCGCCGCCCATGCATCCTCTCACCGTGTCCACGAGCTCCGCCGCTGTCCACTCCATCGAGCAAGACGAGCCCCGAGCGCTCGCAACGCCCGAGTCCACCGCAACGACCTCGCCCGAACCGTCGTCGCCGGAGATGCCCTTCAACGCCGTTGTCGCTCCGGTCCATCTCCGGCCACACCAGGGGCTTCGTCGCACTCACCGTGAGCTTAGCCATCTTCCCCTCCCTTCCGTTCTTGCTCCCGAGCCGTGTAGCGACCTCCCGGAGCTCAACCGCACCCACCGCCGTGGAGCTCGTCGCCGACGTGCTCCCGGTCATCCTCCGGCCACTCCACGGTGCCCATCATGCTCACCGTGTCACTTAGCACCTAGCTAGCCACTCCCCGGGCCTCACCGACCCCTCTAGCGTCAAGTTCGTCTTCGGCCGAACCCCGGTGGCCGCCAAAGTCGTCGCCGGCGCCAACTCCGGCCACCCCGACCCCAACGGACTCCACCAAGAGCTGCGGCTCGTCCTCAGCTCCACTCCGGTGGTCTCCGCGACCCATTTGGTGGCCGAAACGGCCAAAACCACTTCCGCCGCCGCGTCGGGCTCGCCGGCGGCTAAACGCCGGTGCAGCCGACCCGGGTTTGACCACGGGTGGGCCCTGGTTGACTCCCCTGAGTCAATGACAGGTGGGGCCCAGCCCTGTTAATTAAACAGGTTTAGTTTTAATTAAACTTTAATTAATTTAATCACCCTGACATGCGGGACCCACTGTCAGGTTTGACCCGGACGTGTTCCGTTGACCTGCTGACGTCACACTAACGTCAGGCTGACGCAATAATTGATTTTCTGGAATTATTCTAATATAGGAAATTCCAGAATATAATTTAAACTTCAAAAATTCATAACTTTTATTCTGTAACTCCAAATCAGACAAATTATATATGAAAAATGATCAGAAAAATCCAATCTATCCATCTGTACTATTTTCATGCATGACTAAACAAGTTAACTTGATGTTTAATGCAGAACAAGGAAAAACACTTTAAAGGACCATAATTGAGTTTGAAATTTGAATCTTTGATCCAAATTGGTACAAACCCTTCTGGTCTTAGTTGCATTAGCCCAACACACTCATATTGCTATGTTTCATGCATGCATCATATTGTTGCACATTGTTTGGTGATGGTTGTGTATCGGTGTTCTTTGCGGCAGGATCTGCCTCCGAGGAGTATCGTGATTACCCTAACGAAGAACCGTATCAGTGCATCGAACCATCAGGCAAGCAACCAACCATTTGATCATATTGATACAATCCCATGTTCTCGCTCCTGCTCTCTTTTACTGCATTAAGACAACGCGTTTCAAACTGCTGTGTGCTACGGTAGTTGAACCCACTTCCTCTGCATGACCTGTCATTGCCACAGTAACTAGATGAAACCCACTAGCATGTGTAGGAGTTGATTGAGCCATATGTATGTGTTGTTCCTACCTTGCTATGCCTGCTATGCTTAGAGTCGTGTCAGGCCTGGTTCATCTGGGTGATGGGCTAGAGTGAAATGATTATGTCGGTAATAAGAGTGGTGTGGTGAACACGATTTGGTAAAGGTATCGATGAGAGGCCATGTAGGAGTACATGGTGGGTTGTTTCATTGAAGCCGGCCTTAAGAACTGAGATCTGTATGTGTGATTTAAGAATCAGCTACTACCATGCATTGGGCCCGAAACCAATGGACCCTCTCGGCTTCTTATTCACCCTAGTTCTCCGTCCAGGAGTTGCAAGTAGTTTCTGGTGTTTGTAGCCTACTGGAGGCCGTGGACAGCGCTGACCGTAGGGGTGGGCTGTGATGCGGTAGGTACGTGGCCGGGTGTACCGAATACCCGTTAGGTATCTCAGGAACCCTGTTCACATCGTTCGGGGCCGTATGGGAAACCTCGGCCGGACTCCCTGCGGATGGAACCTGAATAGGCGATAAACCTGGACTAGAGGCTTAAGTGTTTAGGTAGGTCGTGGTCTACACCCACGTCGGCTTTTGCTTGAAGTCTGCCGAGCACATGTCGTGTGCAGACGCTAAGTGGTGGAAACATGTATGAAGAAGTACACCCCTGCAGGGTTATCATGATCTATTCGAATAGCCGCGTCCGCGGTAAAGGACTACTTGGTTGCCTATACAGTTCATAGACAAGTAAATGGAAACTACTAAAAGCCTCAAGATAAGTGTGAGTGCCGAGGATGGCTCTTCCGTAGGAAGACGGAGGTGGATCCTCGGTAGTGTATTGAATTGGTGAGTATTGGACTCGTGTGCGCAAAACCATTTCGAGTTGGAGTCTCGTAGGTTAGCCTAGCCAAGAGTCAAAGCTGGCTTGCTGCAACAACTCCACCAACCCTTCTTGATAATATGCATGTATGTAGGATCTGATGTAAGTCTTGCTGAGTACCTTTGTACTCATGTTGCTATAATTACATTTTTACAGAAGACGCTGCAACCCCTTCTGATGGGTTCTACGTAGACGTTGACATCAATGAGTAGGCTAAGGCCCAGGTGGTGATCCTGAGCTTGTGAAGGACCACGTAGTATAGCTAGGCTTTCCAAGCCTCTTTTATCTTTCTAGTTGTCTGTACTCAGACAAGTTACTTCCGCTGCTGGTTTGTATGACTGTATGACTTGAATGCTGGGTCGTGTGACCCGTACCTTTGTGTATATTATGTATGGCTCTCCGAGCCTTAAATAAAGTGCTTGTGTCATAGAGTCATGTTGTGATGCCTTGTTGTGTTTGCACATATCGGGCATATTGTGTGTATGATTGAAATGCTTGGTATGTGTGGGATCTGACTATCTAGTTGTTTATCCTTAGTAGCCTCTCTTACCGGGAAATGTCTCCTAGTGTTACCTCTGAGCCATGGTAGCTTGCTACTGCTCGGGAACACTTAGGCTGGCCGGCATGTGTCCTTCTTTGTTCCGGTGTCTGTCCCTTCGGGGAAATGTCACGCATTGAGTACCGGAGTCCTGTTAGCCCGCTACAGCCCGGTTTACCGGAGTCCTGCTAGCCCAGTGCTACAGCCCGGACCCACTTGCTGATGACCGACACGTTCGTTGCTGGGTCATGGATGCCTGTCCCTGTAAGTCTGTGCCACTTTGGGTTTACGACTAGTCATGTCAGCCCGGGCTCTTTATCATATGGATGCTAGCGGCACTATCATATACGTGAGCCAAAAGGCGCAAACGGTCCCGGGCAAAGGTAAGGCGACACCCGTGGGGTTACCGTGCGTGAGGCCGCAAAGTGATATGAGGTGTTACGAGCTAGATCAATGTGACATCGAGTCGGGGTCCTGACATCCGGAAAAAGAGAGAAGGTAAAATCCACGCTGTCACAAACCTCCCCCACTTAAGATGAATCTCTTCCTCGAGATTCGGTTGCTTGGGGAAACAATTCTGGGTATGATGTCCTTAAAAATTCCTCTGTTTCCCAGGTCGCTTCCTCTTCGGTGTGATTCTCCCACTGAACCTTGTAAAACCTTATTTCTTTGCTCGAGTGACCCTTTCTGTCTGATCCAATATTCTGATTGGCTTTTCCTCATAAGTCAAATCCTTAGCCAATTATATCTCTGCCATATCAGTCCTTTTCTCCGGCGGCAAGATACATCTTCTTAGCTGTGAGATGTGAAACACGCTATGTACTTCTGATAGTTCTGGTGGCAATTCCAACTGATATGCAACGGTTCCGACTCTGGCCATAACGGGGAATGGAGCAATATATCTGGGTGCCAATTTTCCTCGGGTCTGGAACCTCTTAACCCGTTTCATAGGGGTGATGTGACGCCACCGATTCAATCGTATACTAATCATACACGCAAACGTGTAAGATCAAGATCAGGGACTCATGGGAAGATATCACAACACAACTCTAAAAATAAAATAAGTCATACAAGCATCATAATACAAGCCAGAGGCCTCGAGGGCTCGAATACAATTGCTCGATCATAGACGAGTCAGCGGAAGCAACAATATCTGAGTACAGACATAAGTTAACAAGTTTGCCTTAAGAAGGCTAGCACAAACTGGGATACGGATCGAAAGAGGCGCAGGCCTCCTGCCTGGGATCCTCCTAAACTACTCCTGGTCATCGTCAGCAGCCTGCACGTAGTAGTAGGCACCTCCGGTGTAGTAGGAGTCGTCATCGATGGTGGCGTCAAGCTCCTGGGCTCCAGCATCTGGTTGCAACAACCGACAAGAAATGAAAGGGGGAAAAGAGGGAGAAAAGTAACCATGAGTACTCATCCAAAGTACTCCCAAGCAAGGATCTACACTACATATGCATGGGTATCTGTGTAAAGGGCAATGTCGGTGGACTGAACTGCAGAATGCCAGAATAAGAGGGGGATAGCTAGTCATGTCGAAGACTCTGCTTCTGGCAGCCTCCATCTTGCAGCAAGTAGAAGAGAGTAGATGGTAAGTTCACCAAGTAGCACCGCATAGCATCATCCTACCCGACGATCCTCTCCTCGTCGCCCTGTGTGAGAATGATCACTGGGTTATATCTGGCACCTGGAAGGGTGTGTTTTATTAAGTATCCAGTTCTAGTTGTCATAAGGTCAAGGTACAACTCCAAGTCGTCCTGTTACCGAAGATCACGGCTATTCGAATAGATAAACTTCCCTACAAGGGTGCACCACATAACCCAACACGCTCGATCCCATTTGGCCGGACACACGTTCCTGGGTCACGCCCGGCCTTGGAAGATCAACACGTCGCAACCCCACCTAGGCACAACAGAGAGGTCAGCACGCCGGTCTAAATCCTATGGCTTAGGGGTCTGGGCCCATCGCCCATTGGACACCTGCATGTTGCGAACTTGGCCGGAAGCAGACCTAGCCTAGCAAGCCTTCCAGTCCAATCCGGTGCGCGCCGCTCAGTCGCTGACGTCACGAAGGCTTCGGCTGATACCACGACGCCGAGTGCCCATAACTATTCCCGCATAGTTGGTTAGTGCGTATAGGTCAGTGGCCAGACTGAGATCAAATACCAAGATCTCGTTAAGCATGTTATTATGAAGTAACCGCGAACGCCGACCAGAGCCAGGCCCACCTCTCTCCTAGGTGGTCTCAACCTGCCCCTGTCGCTCCGCCACAAAGTAACAGTCGGGGGCTGTCGGGAACCCAGGCCCACCTCTACCGGGATGGAGCCACTTGCCCCTTCAGCCCCCATCTCCGAGAAGTATCATAAGTAATGTAGCAGTGTAAAGTATATAGCATATGCCCGTGATCACCTCCCGAGGTGATCACGGCCCAGTAGTATAGCATGGCAGTCGGACAAGAGTGTAGGGCCACTGATGGAGCACTAGCATCCTATACTAAGTATTAGGATTGCAGGTAAGGGTGACAACTGTAGCAACAATGACAGGCTATGCAGCAGAATAGGATTAACCGAAAGCAGTAACATGATAAACTACTCTAATGCAAGCAGTATAGAGAAGAATAGGCGATATCTGGTGATAAAGGGGGGGGCTTGCCTGGTTGCTCTGGCAAGAAGAAGGGGTCATCGTCGATGTAGTCGATGACAGGGGTATCGGCAACGGTCTCGGAGCTTACCGGAAAGAAGTAACGGAGGGGGAGCACAGTAAATAACAGAGCAATCAAATGTAATCCAAAGAAAGACGCGGCAATATGTTGTGCTATGGGTGACCTAACGCAGGGATAGGTGATACCGACGAAGGGGGAAACATCCGGGAAAGTATTCCCAGTGTTTGGCATTTTCGGACAGACGGACCGGAGGGGGAAAGTTCCATGTTCGCTATGCTAGGGACATGTGGCTCACAGATGTACTACGTATTCGGATTCGTCTCGTCGTTCTGAGCAACTTTCATGTAGAAAGTATTTCGATCCGAGTTACGGTTTATTTTATATTAATTTTAAAAGATTTAAATCATTTTTAGGATTTATCTAATTAATTTAATTCAACATTATCCAGAACAGTACATGCTAGCGTCATCATGACGTCAGCAGTCAACATGACGTTGACTGGGTCAAACTGACGTGTGGGTCCCAGTAGTCATTGACTTAGTTAACTAAACAGGATTAGTCAATTTAATTTAAGTGATTAGTTTAATTAATCAGGCTTAATTAGATTACTTAACATGATTAATTAAGTAAATTAATTATCTTAATTAATTATATTGTTATTATTTATTTCTATTCTTCTTTTTTTCCTTTTCGTTCTGGGCTGGGCACCACATGTCATAGGCCCCAAGGGGCTGGCGGATCGGGCGTTCGGGTGCAGGCGTGCGCCCGAGCGGGCGCAGCGCGTGACGGGCGCCGTGTGCAGGGGGTGCGGGCGCAACCCGAGCGGGCGCATGCCCGAGGGC
>NC_041385.1:605533406-605534018 GCF_002162155.2 Triticum dicoccoides
GCTGGGCGCGCGCGGCGCACGCCGGCGCCGGCGGCCAGGCCAAGGGAGGCGGCGGAGGGACGACTACAGTGGCGGGCGCTGGTCGCGGGGCAAGCGACGGTGCGAGGGGAGGTAGTGGCTGGCGGGGTAGCAGCGGAAGGGGAAGCAGGCGCGACGGCAGCAGTAGTGCGGTGGCCGGAGCAGCGAGGCGCGGCGGCAGCAGAAGTGCGATGGCCGGAGAAGCAAGGCGCAGTGGGACGGCGCGCAGCGATGGTGTGGGGGATGCGGTGGCCAGCTTCGGTGCGAGGTAGGGCGGGCGGTGGCCGGCGAGGTGGCGGGCAGTCGGAGCGGGCGCGGGCGTCGCCAGGGGTCGAGCGGGAGCACGGCGAGGCCGACGGATGACTACGGGCGGCAGGCCACGCGGGCACAGGCAAGGGGCGCGGGCGCGGATGCGATGCGGGGCGACAGCGTAGGGCAGAGAGGGGAAGAGGGGGCTCATGGCGGGGTGCAGGGATCGGGACAATGGTGCTCGTGGTGGGGGACGGGGACGACGGCATCAACGTAGACGGGGAGGAAGACCGACGACGGCGGCCTCCGGCGAGGTAGCGATCCGGCCGGCGTCGGGCAGCTCAA
>NC_041385.1:605534168-605540931 GCF_002162155.2 Triticum dicoccoides
GGGAGTGGGCGACGTGGGGGGAGGGGGGAGTGTGCAGTCTGGGTAGGGGTTAGGGTTACGGGGTCCAGGGGATAAGGGGAGTGGGCGAAGCCGGCTGGGCTGGCCTGCCTAACAGCTGGGTCGACTGGCCCGGTGGGGGGGGGCTTCTCTTTTCTCTGGTTTGACTTTATTTCTTTGTTTAGTCTTTTCCCTTTTTTTATCTTTCTTTTCTGTTTTAATCTCATTTCCCAAATTGTTTTAGTTTTGTGAAACATTCAAATAGCACCTAAAATAATATCATTAATTATACCACTGCCACAATAACTTTGGCACCTAGTTAAAATAGTTTAGTGTTTTATAACATATAATAGGAGTATAATTAATTGTTTTTGCTGTTGTTTTAATTACTTTAGGGTATTTATTTATTTTATAAAGATGTTGTTTCTCCACCAATATTATCCATGATTTATTCGTCACATTAAGAACATTATGGTTTTGACTTTTGAAAACTTTAATTGTTTGACTTGACTTTGAATTTGAAATTTGATTCGGTTTTGAACTAACGCGAGATTAACAACAATAACCGAGCTAACGTGGCATATATAACAAAGGTTTACTGTAGCTTAATTACCCGGGCGTTACAATTCTCCTCCACTACAAGAAATCTCGTCTCGAGATTTAGGAGGGGAGCAAGGGGTGCAGGATTGGGTTACGAAAAATCTAATGGATCTTCTTGATCTTGGCTTCTCTTCTCAAAGAGGTCGATCCATTACGTTGATGTCTTCATTTCTCTGCTTCGGGTCATCGTGATCAAGTATGCATTCTTTCTTCGAGAATTCCATCGTACTTATGAAAGAATAAAGGGCGGGTATTCCGGGAGAACGGACCTGTAGGGTTGACTATCTGGTAGCTAACATCGGGGAAGGTGGCGAAAAGTAACTCTCAAACTAAAACTTAAGAAAATGCCGAGAGCAAGTAAGAAAGTACCATGAGAAGTTTCAAACGGGTAGGCAATCGTTCGAAGCCTGAAACAAAGTGTAAAAGAGGGTGCAGAGCAATGGTAATAAGTTTTGTGTTTGATCCAGAATAGATCACTAGGCAGGTGGCCCATGAATTACATATGAAGTCAAGTGCGAGGAATAACTTTGGCAACAGGGTGTAGAAGAGAGTCAGGTTTCGATCCTGTGGAACTGTGGGTTATGGGCCCACCATGTGGGTTAAAAGTAGAAAGGGTGCTGACATCTTGCACGGTCACGATAGTAAGGTATGTTAGAGGGTAGCCTACCATTTATGTTGGCAACAACATTGGTACCAAGGGCGAGGGACAAAGAGAACCATTTTCCCGCTCGTTGAACGAGGCGGACCAATAGGCAAAGTTCTCGTCCATCGGTGGTTACCGGAATGTCATCAACAATAGTAACAGGGTCTTACTGACTAGGTTGTACGACGAGGTGTTTACATAAGCAGGACAATATTACTGCTTAGATCATATAGACCACAAGAAAGGTTAAACAAGACAATGGAATGGAAAATGTGATTATCAGATTAAACAGAACAATGTAAAGGAAAATGTGTTTAAACACGTATTTCAGGGGTATATCCTTCCCAAGGACAAGCAGAGCATGATATCCATGACAGGATATAACATAGAAAACCATTTAGGTAACGGGAGAGGAAGTTCATGACATTACCCAATCAACAGTGTTTGAATAATTGATAAAGGAAATTTAGCATGGTGCTTAAAATGTTCTTATCGATGATCAGAGTACCACAGACATGCTTCGAGATAGCATTGACATGGTCATCATGTAAGGTTTAGAATTTGGATGCACGAAGGATCTATCAGGAACAACTTGTAGAATAAGTTTTACAATTTCCTCATGGAAGAATGGATATCCTTGCTAAAAAGGAAGCTATAACAATAGAGCCTCCGGCCAGGTGTGCTAGGCACGACATCACCTTACCGGGTCACATAAATACCATTGTTATAACTCTTGGAAATATGTTCCAACCATCATATCTGACTGAGATTCAGATCTGACTGGTGTCTAGATACCTCAGACTCAGGATGTCTGAGAACAAAAGGTGCAACACAAATTGATGAGATGACATAGTAAGATTCTCAGAAAATGAACTATGGAAGCAAGTTCCGAAACAATAGTTCATCATTAACCAAGGAGAAGATGAGGATGTGGATGATGGACTCTGCGACCATTCATCGAGAATTCCAAAAAGATGGATTTCCACAATTATGTGAACAAGGAAATAATCATTTGTCCGATCGAATGATATAATGATGTATGCTCAGGAAAACATACACAATTAATTATTGGTTGACAGGTGCACTCAAAATATGGGCTTAGGTAGCATGATCAGTGTTAGAATGGTGATTCAATAACCAAAAGACTTAGATTGAAGCTATCGACCATTCACTTCAAAGCAATGGAGTTGCTAGAAGTTTTGAATTCACACATCATAGTTCAATTGTTGGTATTCCAGTTAGAAACAATACGGGGACCAAGAAATGAACGGAGATGGCAAGAAGTATTACTATATCAAGAATTCTTAAGAGGTGGAGCAATTCTCACAACATTCTTGACATCAAAGATGGTAATACTCCACGGTAGAACATCATACAAGATGGATAGCAAGGAACTCAAGGTACAACACAAAACAAGAACAAGTTTCGTGTTGGAGGGAATGCAATAATGTCATCGAGGATAACCCAAGTTATCGAGGGGTAAGGATGATATCTCTCATCATGAATTCGATTGACATCTTGGAAAATCTCAGAATGTAGATGATGATCATGACACATTTGTTGAGAGGTTTCATGAAGATGTAATCGAACAACGATGACATCAAGTCAAAGCACTGATGAAGCGAAAGGTTATTGGAACCAAGGGTACGACACGAACTCGAAATCAAGCTTGATGTTCAAGGCGAAATGATATGACGAGGAAGATCGACGTAAGTTTAGCTCATCATCGAAAGTTGTGCTCCGGGATTAAGGACTAGGTAGCATAGTTAAAATTGGCACGATAATGATGTAGCCGATCAGGCTAGGAGTGACGTGATGGAGTATTAAACTTCTCAACAGCAAAGTACTGGGAGTACTGAATCTCAGTGTTGATTCGATTCTCAAATCGTGTTCTTGGTTGACGACAACCTAGAACCCGTGGAATGACTATGACAGGGAAAGGTATTACTCCAGCAGCAATTCATAAGATGTAGTGCAATGGCATGATATCCTCGAGATACCAGGGGGTATACTCAAAGGTAGAGCAGAATAGAGGTTGGGTAGGTATATTGATCTACAGAGGACAAGTACTTCAACTTGTCCGGAAATGGGATAAAAGAAGAACAATCATGGTCGGAACCACGTTTGCAAAGGACCAAATCCCAAATATAAGATAAACTTATACCAAAGGGGTAAATAATTTTAAGAGGAGCTTTAATAATAAGATCTACATCGTTTCCATGGGCATGAACACAAGTTCAAGGTCGACTCCCACTTCTCCAATGCATGACCATTCATTCACTTCTCATTATCGAAGTTGTAGTGTTGATAAGTTATCTGACGAAGCGGCACTAGTGTATAACCCGTATAACTTTTATGTTCACACATATTAGGGAAGGCATAGGTTCAACCCAACGGGTCTTCTTAGGAACATATACCACAAATTTCAAGAATAAATAACACAAACTCGATAGTAGAGCATGCTTGAGAACGCAGAGGATACAATTTACTAAAGGCATTATGTATCCGAGGAAAGGCTCACAAGCTTATTGAATATGAAGGACATTCTCGGATAAAATCTGACAAAGGGTCTGGTGGTCCACAAGGGATCTGATGTGAGCATCGGCACACAATCGGAGGAAGAAAGAATGCAAGGAGATCCGATTATAGAACAACTGACAAATTCAAAGCTCAATTGCAAAGGAATTTATGATTTCCAAATCAAGGGATCAAAAGTAAACGTTCTGATCGAAAATGAATAAGCTCAATAGACTTATAAGCATAACCGATCAAGGCATTGATTAGTCAAGAACCAGCTCATATCCAAATGACGTCTGAGCCAGAAGGATGAATTCTAGGATCTAACTGAGGATTGCGAGCATTCGCAACACATTGAATCAACAGACTCAAAATGATAATGACAAGGGATGCCAATAAGATTACGATACTTATGGGATTAACCATAATGCAAGCAAGCAAGAATTTCAAGAGTAATAGGTTGCTCAGGATTTTCAGAAGATCGAATATTATTTCGAAGACCTTAGTGAAACACATAAACAACTAGGGATGGGCAGATACTCGATAAGTGCGAGAATTATCCGTAGGGGTATTCAGGTGACAAAGAACAGCAAGGCAGTAAGCTCAAAGGATTCTCGGAATAACACAGAGAATTTAAGGGTATCTTGTAATAACAAGATCAACTGGGAAACATTGTATGAATGGCGAGTATAGATGGTTATCCATAGGGTTTATCGATGGAAGGGAATTGCAAATGCGACGCCATAAAGTCCCGAGAGAAGGTCGGAGAGTAACTTCGGATTCTTCTGGTGCAATAGATGATCATCTGGCCTGAAGGGCTTTCTAGTAGAAAGTATTTTCGAGAACCTAAAGTTAGATTTTAGCAAAATCATTTACCCCAATAGAAGAGAGATTAGAGTCCTAGAGTATAGGTGAGGAGTAAAAGATCCTAATATCACCCAATGGCAACATGGGCCGTAAGCCACACAGCCATGTTAGTAAAAGTTTTGCAATGACTAGACTCAACTTTGGCCAAGGAGTTTGAAGGGGGATTCCTACAGGCAGTTAGCTCTGATACCAACTTGTGACGCCCCTGATTCAATCGTACATTAATCATACACGCAAACGTGTACAATCAAGATCAGGGACTGACGGGAAGATATCACAACACAACTCTAAAAATAAAATAAGTCATACAAGCATCATAATACAAGCCAGGGGCCTCGAGGGCTCGAATACAATTGCTCGATCATAGACGAGTCAGCGGAAGCAACAATATCTAAGTACAGGCATAAGTTAGCAAGTTTGCCTTAAGAAGGCTAGCACAAACTGGGATACAGATCGTAAGAGGCGCAGGCCTCCTGCCTGGGATCCTCCTAAGCAACTCCTGGTCGTCGTCAGCAGCCTGCACGTAGTAGTAGGCACCTCCGGTGTAGGAGGAGTCATCTTTGATAGTGGCGTCAAGCTCCTGGGCTCCAGCATCTGGTTGCGACAACCGAGAAGAAAGGAAAGGGAGAAAAGAGGGAGAAAAGAAACCGTGAGTACTCATCCAAAGTACTCACAAGCAAGGATCTACACTACATATGCATGGGTATCTGTGTAAAGGGGCGATGTCGGTGGACTGAACTGCAGAATGCCAGAATAAGAGAGGGATAGCTAGTCCTGTCAAAGACTTCACTTCTGGCAGCCTCCATCTTGCAGCAAGTAGAAGAGAGTAGATGGTAAGTTCACCAAGTAGCACCGCATAGCATAATCCTACCCAGTGATCCTCTCCTCGTCGCTCTGTGTGAGAGCGATCACCGGGTTATATCTGGCACTTGGAAGAGTGTGTTTTATTAAGTATCTGGTTCTAGTTGTCATAAGGTCAAGGTACAACTCCAAGTCGTCCTGATACCGAAGATCATGGCTATTTGAATAGATAAACTTCCCTGCAGGGGTGGACCACATAACCCAACACGCTCGATCCCATTTGGCCGGACACACTTTCCTGGGTCATGCCCGTCCTCAAAAGATCAACACGTCGCAGCCCCACCTAGGCACAACAGAGAGGTCAGCACGCCGGTCTAAATTCTATGGTGCAGGGGTCTGGGCCCATAGCCCATACCCCACCTGCACATTGAGAACTTGGCCGGAAGCAGACCTAGCCTAGTAGGCCTTCCAGTCCAATCCGGCGCGCGCCGCTCAGTCGTTGACGTCACGAAGGCTTAGGCTGATACCACGACGCCGAGTGCCCATAATTGTTCCCGCGTAGTTGGTTAGTGCGTATAGGCCAGCGGCCAGACTGAGATCAAATACCAAGATCTCGTTAAGCGTGTTATTATGAAGTAACCGCGAACGTCGACCAGAGCCAGGCCCACCTCTCCTAGGTGGTCTCAACCTTCCCCTGTCGTTCCGCCACAAAGTAACAATCGGGAGCCGTCGGGAACTGTAATGCCCCAGATCCGATGCGCCAGATGTCTGCCAGTTATTCGCCGTCGTTGCCATGTCATTTGCTTGCATGTTGCATTTTATCATGTCATCATGTGCATTTCATTTTGCATACGTGTTCATCTCATGCATCCTAGCATTTTCCCCGTTGTCCGTTTTGCGATCCGGCACTCCTATGTCATCCGGCGTTCCCTTTTTGTCTTCTGTTGTGAGCGGGTTCTAAAATTTCTCGGAATGGCCCGAGGTTTGCCAAGCGGCCTTGGTATAGCACCGGTAGACCGCCTGTCAAGTTTTGTGCCATTTGGAGTTCGTTTGGTACTCCAACGGTTAACCGGTAACCGTAAAACCCCCCTTCTCTTTGCAGCCCAACACCCCTTCCAAATTGGCCCAAAACCCATCTAACTCCCCTCCATGCTCTCGGTCGTTTGATCACGATCGTGTGGGCGAAAAGCGCTCCTCATTTGGACACACCTAGCTCCCTCTACCTATAAATATGTGACCCTCCCCGAATTTTCGGATCATTCCACCCCTAACCCTAGCTTTCTTCCTCCTCCGCCCGCCGGACATGTCCGTCCCGGACCGGACGAAAACGCGCCGCCG
>NC_041385.1:605541391-605548078 GCF_002162155.2 Triticum dicoccoides
GCCCCGCCTCCCGCGCCGGCCGCCGCCGCCGCCGCCCGGCGCCCCGCCTCGCCGAACCCCGCCGCCGGGCGCCCTGGATCCGGCGCCGCCCGTCCCCGCCGTCCTCCGCCGCGCCTCGCCTGCGCCGCATCCCTCCGGCCGGCCCGCGCCCTCCTTCGCTGCCCCGGCCTACTCCGGTGTCCTTCCCCGACGAACCTCGGGCTCCGTGCCCGACCCCAGATCCAGATCCAGCAGGAGAGGTTGACCCCGGATTTTCTCAGTCATGTAACTTTTACATTATCATGCCATGTTCGTCATGTTGTATCTCTGCATCCGTAGCTTCGTTTTCTGCGTGTAATATGCCAAATTGTTCATCTCGATGAGTAAATCATTTCATTCCATTGCATAATTTTCATTTGAGATCATCTTGATGCCCGAAATGCTGTTGGAAGAGTGCTATGTGATGTTAATCTGCTGAAACTGGTATAACATGCTCATTTGTCATTTTTGCCATGATTGATGTGTGCATCCTATGAGGTTGATGTCTTCATGTGTTTTGATCTATGCCATGCCATCTTTCCAGAGGTGCTTACCATGTATTTTGGTGATCAATGTGGTGACTATCACAAGCATGCAAACTAGGCATCGTGATGTTGCTGATTTCAGTCCCTCTTCTGCTGTTATTTTTATGCCATGTAAACTTGATGCTACAGAGAGATCCATGCTTATTTTGAGATACTTCAGTAAGGGTGTTTTGAACATATGGTTATTGTCTATCCATTCATGCCCTTTGTTGCAATTATGGAGTAGTCTAGCATGTCATTTTCGTGCTCTACTTTTGCTTCAAAATGTTTCCTGGCAGATTGTTTACATGTTATTCAATTTGGCCAAGGTTGCTATAGTTGATCCTTGCATGCTATGGACTTGTTCTTGACTTGGTTTGTTTCACAAACATGTCTTCTTGATGATGCTATGCTTATCTTGTCATGCAATGACTTGTGGTGAATGATTCGAGCTTGTTAAGTAGTGTACTTGCTGTTGCTGTTTTGCTAGGCTGAATCTGTTATTTGGTGATACTATATAAACATGTTGCTACTAGTCATTCTATGCATAATCTGGAGATGTTCACTAAGAGTGTTTTGTTCTACATGTCATGCTATATCCATCCATGCCCCTGGTTGAATTTATAGCTTGTTGTAGCTTATTGTTTCCATGATCTAAAGTTACTAAATAATGTTGCTGTCAGCCTGTTAACATTAAGTTCAGTTGTTTCCATGTGTTTTCCTATTGATCCATGCACCCTATGACCTTGCTCTTGCACATGCTTAACTTCACAAATATGTCTTCTTACTGTTGGTTGCCTTGCCATGCCATGTATTGCTCTGTGGTGAGTGGTTCAAGCTCACCAACATGCCTACTTATCGTTGTTCCTGCCATGTTTGAATCTGTAATATAACTTGCCATGTTTACATGGGTGCCATCATATCTTCTGATCCTTTTTGGCTCATGGTCAGTAAGGGACTTTTGTTCTATGTAATTAGTAGATTCATGCCATTCCTTTCTTTGCAATGATAAGTTCTTGTAACATGTTGTTTGATAGCTCTAAACATTGCAACCTGATATTATTTTCTGCAAAGTCTGAACTGTTATTATTTGCAATCTTACCATGTGTGTTTGAGCATGTTCTAGTGATTTCTGGAGATAGCTCAGTGTACATGTTTTGTTATGCTTTACCTGTACATCATGCCCATTCCTTTTGTTCTTATGTTGAGATGGTGTAGCATGTTGTTTTGATGCTTGCAATATGCCTAGTTGCTGTTTTGGACAGATTGTTGCTATGACTTGTATAGAGTGTATGTGTTGCATCGTTGCCCCGTTTTGAGTGTGATCTATATGAAACTTGCTTGATTTTGCATGTAGTTTCATATTATCATGTTGCATCCTTGTTTTGAGGTGTTTGCTTGATGTTTGGGTGCATTTTGCATCAATGCCATGTTTAACTTGTTTTGCTCATATCTTCTAGACCGTAGCTCCGAACTTAATGAACTTTATATGTAACTTGACTAGAATCTCGTGTAGATCATATTGGTGCATCTTTAACTTGCTGTTTAACAACTTGAACATAAGGTTTATTCAGTTCGGGACCAATTTCGAAATTTGCATATGAGGACTTACCGGAATTGTTATATGTTGTTCCCGGCCTCATTTAAACTTGCTTTGAGGTGTTGCTCTTGTATGCATCATCTCTTGCCATGAGTAGCTTCATGTCGCTTTGCCATGCATCATGTCTTGTCTATGTGTGGTGTGTTTACCATGTTGTGTGCTTCTTTTCGATAGTTCCTGTTTCGTTGCGTTCGTGAGGATTCGTTCGTCTACGTGTGGTTCGTCTTCGTGGCTTCGTCTTCTTCATGGACTGGTTCTTCTTCCTTGCGGGATTTCAGGCAAGATGACCGCTACCCTGGATCTCACTACTATCATTGCTATGCTAGTTGTTTCGTTCTATCGCTTTGCTGCGTTACCTATCTTTTGCTCATCAAGCCTCCCATATTGCCATGAACCTCTAACCTTTGACACCTTTCCTATGCAAACCGTTGATTGGCTATGTTACCGCTTTTGCTCAGCCCCTCTTATAGCGTTGCTAGTTGCAGGTGAAGTTGAGGATTTCTCCATGGTGGACAGGTTTTCGATTGGGATATCACAATATCTCTTATATTATTAATGCATCTATATACTTGGTAAAGGGTGGAAGACTCGGCCTTTTACCTGGTGTTTTGTTCCACTCTTGCCGCCCTAGTTTCCGTCATACCGGTGTTATGTTCCCGGATTTTGCGTTCCTTACGCGGTCGGGTGATTTATGGGACCCCCTTGACAGTTCGCTTTGAATAAAACTCCTCCAGCAAGGCCCAACCTTGGTTTTACAATTTGCCTCACCACCACCTATCCCTTTCCCTTGGGTTGGCCAACCCGAGGGTCATCTTTATTTTAGCCTCCCCGGGCCAGTGCTTGTCTAAGTGTTGGTCCGAACCGAGTAGACTGCGGGGGCCCCTCGGGGAAACTCAAGGTTTGGTTTTACTCGTAGGATGTCTCATCCGGTGTTGCCCTAAGAACGAGATATGTGCAGCTCCTATCGGGATTGTCGACGCATCGGGTGGCTTTGCTGGTCTTGTTTTACCATTGTCGAAATGTCTTGTAAACCGGGATTCCGAGTCTGATCGGGTCTTCCTGGGAGAAGGTTTATCCTTCGTTGATTGCGAGAGCTTATCATGGGCTAAGTTGGGACACCCCTGAAGGGTATAATCTTTCGAAAGCCGTGCTTGCGGTTATAGGCAGATGGGAATTTGTTAATGTCCGGTTGTAGATAACTTGACACCAGATCCGAATTAAAACGCATCAACCGTGTGTGTAGCCGTGATGGTCTCTTTTCGGCGGAGTCCGGGAAGTGAACACGGTTCTTGGGTTATGTTTGACGTAAGTAGGAGTTCAGTATCACTTCTTGATCATTACTAGTTGATGACCGTTCCGCTTGTTCTCTTCTCGCTCTTATTTGCGTATGTTAGCCACCATACATTGCTTAGTCGCTGCTGCAACCTCACCACTTTACCCCTTCCTTTCCCTTTAAGCTTTGCTAGTCTTGATACCCATGGTAATGGGATTGCTGAGTCCCCGTGGCTCACAGATTACTACAACAACAATTGCAGGTACAGGTTTTGCGATGATCATGACGCGAGAGCGATGCTTGCTTGCGTTGAGTTCTTCTTCTGCTTCTTCTTCGATCAGGGGATAGGTTCCAGGTCGGCAGCCTGGGCTAGCAGGGTGGATGTCGTTTGAGTTCCTGTTTGTGTTTCATCTGTAGCTGGATGATGCTCTGATGTATTGTGATGTTGTATTCGTGTGGCTTGTATGCCTTATGTATGTATCCCCATCTATTATGTAATGTCGATGTAATGATATCCACCTTGCAAAAGTGTTCCAATATGCGGGTCTATCCTTGGTGGGACCTTCGAGTTCCTTTTGGATAGGGTCGCATATTGGGTGTGGCAAGTTGGTATCAGAGCCTCGACCGACCTTAGGAGCCCCCTTGATTGATCGTGTAGCTTGGCCGTTGTTGAGTCTAGAAGAAAACTATTTTCGGAGTCTAGTTATATCGGAGAGTAGGAATTCTTTTTACTCCTCAGTCCCTTCGTCGCTCTGGTGAGGAATCTTGACGTAGGTGTTTTGAATTACTCCTCTTCCTCTTCAAATTTTTCTTTAGGATCACGCAGTTGGTTTTTCGGTAGTTGTTCCTCAGCTCTTTGCATCCGGTGCATTTCTCGTCAAGTTGACTCGAGCCTCTTCATCGTTGTCTAGTTCAATCCTCAGTTGTTTTTCTTTTCCCACCCACCCACCCTTCTTCCTCTCGGAGCCGGAGTCCGTAATCGAGTATCCTTCCTACTCGGGCGAAGTTTTTGCTTTCTTTCCTCAATGATTTCAACTGGTGTTTTCTCTTCGAGATACTCGTTGATTTCCCCTTCTAAGTTGCCTTTGTTTTCCCGCCCTCCCACCCTCTTCTTCCCGGAGCCTGAGTCTCTTTCGACCATCTATTTCATTCGTGCGGAACCTCTTCAGTCTTTCATAAATTAATTCAACCGGTGAATTCTCGTCTCGGTGGACATTCTTCATCCCTTTTTTGTCTTCGGTGGATTCAATTCAAGTTTTTTTTTGTCGATCGTATTTTTTCCCTCAGCTCAAATATTTCCCTTTGCTCGTTTTCCTCTCGCCAGTTTATCCTTCCGGAGTATTCTAGACATCTCAGGAGATTCGTCTGTGTTTGAATTAATTCGAGGTTGTCACCTCATTCAAATATTTCAATTGTTCCGGTGCTTCATCTATTTGTTCATCAATCCTTTCCAACGATGTTTTCTCTTTAGTGGGCCCTAACCCACAGGTCTTTTTCCAGGATCTTACCTGACTCTTCTAATTCCCCCGGAGTTATTCTCAAATTATTTTCGAAGTGTGACATAAGAATGGATTTCATCAGTCACATGCCTTCTCCAAGATCGCTTTCAAATTTTTTTCATCTTTGATTCAACCCTTCTTCTCTTTCATTCTTTCGGAGTATGTCAGAAGTTGTTTTTCCATTTCTTTCACCGGAGGCCATCTTTCTAGCTATCATTACCCAATTATCCCGGCGCACCTGTCAAGTATCCTTTATCAGCTCATGATCTCTTTGTTCTTTTGCATCTAAATCCCCTCTAGCATAGTTGTTCCTCTAATTCTTCCCGGTGATTCATTCTCCTTCATCAGTCTTTTCCAGATTCTTATGGTGGTTCGTTCAAGATTCTTTTCCTTGTTTATCATATTAATTCATTCGTTCTTTTCAATCCTACCGGTGGCTCAGGAAGACCTTCTCAAGTTTGCGATATGCCACTTCTAAATCCTTTTTCAAGAAGAATAAGTACTATGCAAAAATCCACTGCTTGTCATCAATTTAATTTGATGAAGGATAAGCATACAATAAATCTTATTCTTATTTCCTCAAAGTGAGAAATCCCTTCCTTCAGAGTTTGTTCTTGATGAATAAATTCTAGTTCCAAGTGTTTCATCTATTCTTTCCGAAGTTCAAATTTCCTTGGACATTTCATCGGAACCTCCACCTAAATCATCGCAAGGCTCATCTTATTCTTTCATCCTTCATTCTATCTCATCATCCTTTTGTTACCGGAGTTCTTCATGGTGGTTCTTCATGATCTAATTCATTCTTCAAGAGATCATCAAGTTTCATTCCACCTTCTTAAGTTCATGTTCTATTCTTTCCATGTTCAGCCGGAGTGCTTCCTAAATCGTTTCAGTCTTATTCGTTTCTTTTCTCATTCTAACCACTCCGGTTAGAACGAGTTGTTTCAGATCCTATCTGATTTCGTGAGCTTTCAATTCTCGTCATTCTTGTCGTTCCTCTCTTATTCTCGAGTGCTCTCGATTCTTTGCTTCTTCTCCAGAGTTCTTGCTTCACCTCATCCTTTTTTCCCTTCCGTCTCGGTCCTAAGATCTCGGGACGAGATCTCTTGTTAGTGGAGGAGTGCTGTAACGCCCTGGATCCGATGCGCCAGATGTCTGCCAGTTATTCGCTGTCGTTGCCATGTCATTTGCTTGCGTGTTGCATTTTATCATGTCATCATGTGCATTTCATTTTGCATACGTGTTCATCTCATGCATCCGAGCATTTTCCCCGTTGTCCGTTTTGCGATCTGGCACTCCTATGTCATCCGGCGTTCCCCTTTTGTCTTCTGTTGTGAGCGGGTATTAAACTTTCTCGAAATGTCCCGAGGTTTGCCAAGCGGCCTTGGTATAGCACCGGTAGACCGCCTGTCAAGTTTCGTGCCATTTGGAGTTCGTTTGGTACTCCAATGGTTAACCGGTAACCGTAAAACCCCCCTTCTCTTTGCAGCCCAACACCCCTTCCAAATTGGCCCAAAACCCATCTAACTCCCCTCCATGCTCTCGGTCGTTCGATCACGATCATGTGGGCGAAAACCGCTCCTCATTTGGACACTCCTAGCTCCCTCTACCTATAAATATGTGACCCTCCCCAAATTTTCGGATCATTCCACCCCTAACCCTAGCTTTCTTCCTCCTCCGCCCGCCGGACAAGTCCGTCCCGGACCGGACGAAAACGAGCCGCCGCCCATGCCCACTCCCGCGCCGCCACGTGGCCCTAGCCACCGCGCGCCG
>NC_041385.1:605548698-605554060 GCF_002162155.2 Triticum dicoccoides
CCCGCCGCCGGGTGCCCCGGATCCGGCGCCGCCCGTCCCCGCCATCCTCCGCCGCGCCTCGCCTGCGCCGCCTCCCTCCGGCCGGCCCGCGCCCTCCTCCGCTGCCCCGGCCTACTCTGGTGTCCTTCCCTGACGAACCTCGGGCTCCGTGCCCGACCCCAGATCCAGATCCAGCTGGAGAGGTTGACCCCGGATTTTCTCTAAGTCATGTAACTTTTACATTATCATGCCATGTTCGTCATGTTGTATCTCTGCATCTGTAGCTCCGTTTTGTGCGTGCAATATGTCGAATTGTTCGACTCGACGAGTACATCATTTCATTCCATTGCATCATTTTCATTTGAGCTCACCTTGATGCCCGAAATGCTGTTGGAAGAGTGCTATGTGATGTTAATCTGCTGAAACTGTTATAACATGCTCATTTGTCATTTTTGCCATGATTGATGTGTGCATCCTATGAGGTTGATGTCTTCATGTGTTTTGATCTATGCCATGCCATATTTCCAGAGGTGCTTATCATGTATTTTGGTGATCAATGTGGTGACTAGCACAAGCATGCAAACTAGGCATCGTGATGTTGCTGAGTTCAGTCCCTGTTCTGCTGTTATTTTTATGCCATGTAAACTTGATGCTACAGAGAGATCCATGCTTCTTTTGAGATACTTCAGTAAGGGTGTTTTGAACATGTGGTTATTGTCTATCCATTCATGCCCTTTGTTGCAATTATGGAGTAGTCTAGCATGTCATTTTCGTGCTCTACTTTTGCTTCAAAATGTTTCCTGGCAGATTGTTTACATGTTATTCAATTTGGCCAAGGTTGCTATAGTTGATCCTTGCATGCTATGGACTTGTTCTTGACTTGGTTTGTTTCAAAAACATGTCTTCTTGATGATGCTATGCTTATCTTGTCATGCAATGACTTGTGGCGAGTGATTCGAGCTTATTAAGTAGTGTACTTGCTGTTGCTGTTTTGCTAGGCTGAATCTGTTATTTGGTGATGCTATATAAACATGTTGCTACTAGTCATTCTATGCATAATCTAGAGATATTCACTAAGAGTGTTTTGTTCTACATGTCATTCTATATCCATGCTGTATTGTTTTCATGCTGGTTGCATTTATATC
Source organism: Triticum dicoccoides (assembly GCF_002162155.2). Taxonomy (NCBI): domain Eukaryota; kingdom Viridiplantae; phylum Streptophyta; class Magnoliopsida; order Poales; family Poaceae; genus Triticum; species Triticum dicoccoides. The sequence continues at coordinate 605,549,823 of NC_041385.1, forward strand.
TTGCTGTAGCTTATTGTTTTCATGCTCTAAAGTTACTAAATAATGTTGCTGTCAGCCTGTTAACATTAAGTTCAGTTGTTTCCATGTGTTTTCCTAGTGATCCATGCACCCTATGACCTTGCTCTAGCCATGCTTAACTTCACAAACATGTCTTCTTACTGTTAGTTGCCTTGCCATGCCATGTATTTCTCTGTGGTGAGTGGTTCAAGCTCACCAACATGCCTACTTATCGTTGTTCCTGCCATGTTTGAATCTGTAATATAACTTGTCATGTTTACATGGGTGCCATCATATCTTCTGATCCTTTTTGGCTCATGGTCAGGAAGGGACTTTTGTTCCATGCAATTAGTAGATTCATGCCATGCCTTTGTTTGCAATGATAAGTTCCTGTAACATGTTGTTTGATAGCTCTAAACATTGCAACCTGATGTTATTTTCTGCAAAGTCTGAACTGTTATTATTTGCAATCTTACCATGTGTGTTTGAGCATGTTCTAGTGATTTCTGGAGATAGCTCAGTGTACATGTTTTGTTATGCTTTACCTGTACATCATGCCCATGCCTTTTGTTCTTATGTTGAGATGCTGAAGCATGTTGTTTTGATGCTTGCAATATGCCTAGTTGCTGTTTTGGACAGATTGTTGCTATGACTTGTATAGAGTGTATGTCTTGCACCGTTGCCCCGTTTTGAGTGTGATCTATATGAAACTTGCTTGATTTTGGATGTAGTTTCATATTATCATGTTGCATCCTTGTTTTGAGGTGTTTGCTTGATGTTTGGGTGCATTTTGCATCAATGCCATGTTTAACTTGTTTTGCTCATATCTTCTAGACCGTAGCTCCGAACTTAATGAACTTTATATGTAACTTGACTAGAATCTCGTGTAGATCATATTGGTGCATCTTTAACTTGCTGTTTAACAACTTGAACATAAGGTTTATTCAGTTCTGGACCAATTTTGAAATTTGCATATGAGGACTTACCAGAATTGTTATATGTTGTTCCCGGCGTCATTTAAACTTGCTTTGAGGTGTTGCTCTTGTATGCATCATCTCTTGCCATGAGTAGCTTCATGTAGCTTTGCCGTGCATCATGCTTGTTGTGCATCATGTCTTGTCTGTGTGTGGTGTGTTTACCATGTTGTGTGCTTCTTTTCGATAGTTCCTGTTTCGTTGCGTTCGTGAGGATTCGTTCGTCTACGTGTGGTTCGTCTTCGTGGCTTCGTATTCTTCATGGACTCGTTCTTCTTCTTTGCGGGATTTCAGGCAAGATGACCGCTACCCTGGATCTCACTAGCTATGCTAGTTGCTTCGTTCTATCGCTTTGCTGCGTTACCTATCTTTTGCTCATCAAGCCTCCCATATTGCCATGAACCTCTAACCTTTGACACCTTTCCTATGCAAACCGTTGATTGGCTATGTTACCGCTTTTGCTCAGCCCCTCTTATAGCGTTGCTAGTTGCAGGTGAAATTCAAGATTTCTCCATGGTGGACAGGTTTTCGATTGGGATATCACAATATCTCTTATATTATTAATGCATCTATATACTTGGTAAAGGGTGGAAGACTCGGCCTTTTGCCTGGTGTTTTGTTCCACTCTTGCCGCCCTAGTTTCCGTCATACCGGTGTTATGTTCCCGGATTTTGCATTCCTTACGCGTTCGGGTGATTTATGGGACCCCCTTGACAGTTTGCTTTGAATAAAACTCCTCCAGCAAAGCCCAACCTTGGTTTTACCATTTGCCTCACCACCACCTATCCCTTTCCCTTGGGTCGGCCAACCCGAGGGTCATCTTTATTTTAGCCCCCCGGGCCAGTGCTTGTCTAAGTGTTGGTCCGAACCGAGTAGACTGCGGGACCCCCTCGGGGAAACTCGAGGTTTGGTTTTACTCGTAGGATGTCTCATCCGGTGTTGCCCTGAGAACGTGATATGTGCAGCTCCTATCGGGATTGTCGGCGCATCGGGTGGCTTTGCTGGTCTTGTTTTACCATTGTAGAAATGTCTTGTAAACCGGGATTCCGAGTCTAATCGGGTCTTCCTGGGAGAAGGTTTATCCTTCGTTGATCGCGAGAGCTTATCATGGGCTAAGTTGGGACACCCCTGAAGGGTATAATCTTTCGAAAGCCGTGCCTGCGGTTATAGGCAGATGGGAATTTGTTAATGTCCGGTTGTAGATAACTTGACACCAGATCCGAATTAAAACGCATCAACCGTGTGTGTAGCCGTGACGGTCTCTTTTCGGCGGAGTCCGGGAAGTGAACACGGTTCTTGGGTTATGTTTGACGTAAGTAGGAGTTCAGGATCACTTCTTGATCATTACTAGTTGACGACCGTTCCGCTTGTTCTCTTCTCGCTCTTATTTGCGTATGTTAGCCACCATACATTGCTTAGTTGCTGCTGCAACCTCACCACTTTACCCCTTCCTTTCCCTTTAAGCTTTGCTAGTCTTGATACCCATGGTAATGGGATTGCTGAGTCCTCGTGGCTCACAGATTACTACAACAACAGTTGCAGGTACAGGTTTTGCGATGATCATGACGCGAGAGCGATGCTTGCTTGCATTGAGTTCTTCTTCTGCTTCTTCTTCGATCAGGGGATAGGTTCCAGGTCGTCAGCCTGGGCTAGCAGGGTGGATGTCGTTTGAGTTTCTGTTTGTGTTTCATCTGTAGCTGGATGATGCTCTGATGTATTGTGATGTTGTATTCGTGTGGCTTGTATGCCTTATGTATGTATCCCCATCTATTATGTAATGTTGATGTAATGATATCCACCTTGCAAAAGCGTTCCAATATGCGGGTCTATCCTTGGTGGGACCTTCGAGTTCCTTTTGGATAGGGTCGCATATTGGGCGTGACAGGAACCCATGCCCACCTCTACCGGGATGGAGCCACCTGCCCCTTCAGCCCCCATCTCCGAGCAGTATCATAAGTAATGTAGCAGTATAAAGAATATAGAATATGCCCATGATCACCTCCCGAGGTGATCACGGCCCAGTAGTAGAGCATGGCAGACGGACAAGAGTGTAGGACCACTGATGGAACACTAGCATCCTATACTAAGCATTAGGATAGCAGGTAAGGGTAACAACTGTAGCAACAATGACAGGCTATGCAGCAGAATAGGATTAACCGAAAGCAGTAACATGCTACACTACTCTAATGCAAGCAGTATAGAGAAGAATAGGCGATATCTTGTGATCAAGGGGGGGGGGCTTGCCTGGTTGCTCTGGCAAGAAGAAGGGGTCGTCGTCGATGTAGTCGATCACAGGGGTATCGGCAACGTTCTCAGAGCCTACCAGAAAGAAGTAACGGAGGGGGAACACAGTAAATAACAGAGCAATCAAATGTAACACAAAGCATGACGTGGCAATATGTTGTGATATGGGTGACCTAACACAGGGATTGGTGATACCGACGAAGGGGGGAAACATCCGGGAAAGTATTCCCAGTGTTTGGCATTTTCGGACAATCGGACCGGAGGGGGAAAGTTCCATGTTCTCTATGCTAGGGACATGTGGCTGATAGACGGACTATGTATTCGGATTCGTCTCGTCGTTGTGAGCAACTTTCATGTAGAAAGTATTTCGATCCAAGTTACGATTTATTTTATATTAATTTTAAAAGATTTAAAATATTTTTAGGATTTATCTAATTAATTTAATTCAACAGTATCCAGAACAGTACATGCTAGCATCATCATGACGTCAGCAGTCAACAGGACGTTGACTGGGTCAAACTAACGTGTGGGTCCCACTGGTCATTGACTTAGTTAACTATAAACATGATTAGTTAATTTAATTTAAGTGATTAGTTTAATTAATCAGGCTTAATTAGTTTAATTAACATGATTAATTAAGTAAATTAATCATGTTCTGGGCCCCACATGATTAATTATCTTAATTAATTAATTATATTATTATTTATTTTTATTCTTCTTTTTTTCCTTTTCGTTCTGGGGCTGGCCCCCACATGTCATAGGCCCCAAGGGGCTGGCAGATCGGGCATTCGGGTGCGGGCGTGCGCCCGAGCGGGCGCAGCGGGTGACGGGCGCCCTGTGCAGGGGGTGCGGGCGGAACCCGAGCGGGCGCATGCCCGAGGGTGCTGGGCGCGCGCGGTGCACGCTGGCGCCGGCGGCCAGGCCAAGGGAGGCGGCGGAGGGACGACCGCAGTGACGGGCACCGGCCGTGGTGCAAGCGACGGCGCGAGGGGAGGTAGTGGATGGCGGGGCAGCAGCGGAGGG
>NC_041385.1:605554590-605602991 GCF_002162155.2 Triticum dicoccoides
TCGACGTAGACGGGGAGGAAGACCGGCGATGGTGGCCTCCGGTGAGGTAGCGATCCGGGCGGCTCAAGGGTCGAGCCCTCGATCTCGATCCAGATCGACGGGGGAGTGGGTGACGTGGGGGGGAGTGTGCGGTCTGAGTGGGGGTTAGGGTTACGGGGTCTTGGGGATAAGGGGAGTGGGCGAGGCCTGTTGGGCCGGCCTGGCTAACAGCTGGGCCGACTGGCCCAGTGGGAGGGGCTTCTCTTTTCTCTGGTTTGACTTTATTTCTTTGTTTAGTCTTTTCCCTTTTTTATCGTTCTTTTCTGTTTTAATCTCATTTCCCAAATTGTTTTAGTTTTGTAAAACATTCAAATAGCACCTAAAATAATATCATTAATTATACCACTGCCACAATAACTTTGGCACCTAGTTAAAATAGTTTAGTATTTTATAACATATAATAGGAGTATAATTAATTGTTTTTGTTGTTGTTTTAATCACTTTAGGGTATTTAATTATTTTATAAAGACGTTGTTTCTCCACCAATGTTATCCATGACTTATTTGTCACATTAAGAACATTTTAGTTTTGACTTTTGAAAAATTTAATTATTTGACTTGACTTTGAATTTTAAATTTGATTCAGTTTTGAACTTACGCGAGATTAACAACAATAACCGAGCTGACATGGCATAAATAACAAAGGTTTACTGTAGCTTAATTACCCGGGCGTCACAGGTGACTCAGAGGTATATGTGTTCTCCGGGTTCGAAACTAATCTGATGATGTTTGGCATCATAGTAGCTCTTCTGTCGGGATTTGGCCAGTTGCAGTCTGTCTCGGATTTCCTTGACTTGCTTCTCCGCTTCGAGCATTAAATCAGTCCTGAAAATGTGGCTGTCTCTGGTTTGAGACCAGTTCAATGGAGTGCGGCATTTCCGGCCATACAGGGCTTCATAGGGTGACATATTTAAGCTGGCCTGGAAACTGTTGTTGTAGGAAAACTTGGTGTAGGGCAGACAGTCTTCCCACTTGGTCCCTTGGGCCAATGTACATGCCCAAAGCATATCTTCGAGTATTTGATTTACTCGCTCAGTCTGTCCATCTGTCTAAGGATGATAAGCCATGCTGTATTTCGAAGCGGTCCCCAAGGCTTGATGTAGTCGGGACCAAAATGCGGAGGTGATGAGAGATCCCCTAACGGAGGTGATAGTCTTGGGTACTCCATGCAGTCTGACAATTCTTGACACATACAGCTGTGCGTGTTGATTTGCACGGTATGTGGTCCGGATAGGAAGGAAATGTGCCACCTTTGTTAAGGTGTCCACTATGACCCATATTGCATCGTTTCCTCGATGAGACTTGGGTGGTCCGGTGATGAAATCCATGCAGATATCATCCCATTTCCATTGGGATACGGGCAGAGGTTGGAGGAGTCCGGCGGGTTTTTGTTGTTCCACCTTTACCTTGTTGCATATGTCGCAACAGGCCACAAAGTATGTGATGTCTTTCTTCATTCCATTCCACCAAAATACCTGGCAAAGTTCCTCATACATTTTGGTACCACCGGGGTGAATTGAGTATGGTGCTTCATGTCCTTCTGCCAATATTTTCTTCTTCGGACTTGCTTGATTGGGTACACAAAGTCTTCCTCAGAACCTTAGCGAACCTCGCTGATCCGTAGAGAAATCTGATGCATGCCCTTGGTGCATCTTCTGGACATATGTTTTCAACCTCTTATCATCTGCCTGAGCACTGCGGATTTCTTCTTCAAGAGTAGGGGCAACTTCCAATATGTTGGCAAGGAGGGCATCGGTGATTACCAAATTGAGCTGCATGATTTCTTCATAAAGCTCAGGAGGCAAGGAATCCCTTAGAGCATTCAGGTTGGCCGGTTTACGGCTGAGGGCGTCAGCCACCACATTAGCTTTGCCCGGTTGATAATTTATTTCGAGGTCGTAGTCCTTAACCAACTCGAGCCATCTTCGCTGTCGGAGGTTCAAATCGGGCTGAGTTAATATATACTTGAGACTCTTATGGTCGGTGAATATCTGGCACTTCTTTCCAATCAGATAGTGTCTCCAGATCTTCAAACCATGCACCACCGTGACCAATTCCAAATCATGAGTAGGATAGTTTCCTTCGCGTTGCCATAGTTGGCGAGATGCATAGGCCACCACTTTGCCATCTTGCATGAGCACACACCCAAGTCCTCTTCTGGATGCGTCGCAGTAGACATCAAAACTGCGGTAGATGTCTAGAAGAGTTAATACTGGTGCCGATGTCAGCCTGATTTTTAACTCATTGAAACTCCGTTCGCAGTCCTCTATCCATACGAACTTCTTATCCTTCTTAAGAAGCTCAGTCATTGGCTTGGCGATCTTGGAGAATCCTTCGATAAAATGACGATAATATCCGGCTAGTCCAAGGAAACTCCGGATTTCTGAAACTGTTGAGGGTGAGGACCAATCAAGCACATCCTTTACCTTGCTTGGGTCTACTGAGATTCCTTCTGCCGAGAGGACATGCCTAAGAAATTCCACTTGCTGGAGCCAGAACTAACATTTGCTGAATTTGGCATAAAGTTGATGGTCGCGAAGCCTTTGCAAAATTGCTCGAAGATGTTCCTTGTGTTCTTCCTTGCTCTTGGAGTAAATGAGGATGTCATCAATGAACACCACCACAAATTTGTCCAAGAAGTCCATAAACACCTTGTTCATCGTATGCATAAAGAAGGCAGGGGCGTTGGTGAGGCCGAAGGACATAACGGTATATTCACAAAGACCGTACCGAGTGGTGAATGCAGTCTTAGGAATATCTTCCTTCTTTATCTTGAGCTGATGATATCCAGTCCTCAAATCAATTTTGGAGAATACTTTGGCCCCACTAAGTTGATCAAACAGATCAAATAGTTTTTAAGGGTGACGTCATTCAGTTGTCGGTAGTCTAAGCACATTCATAGACTTCCATCCTTTTTGTCCATGAAGATTGCTGGTGGTCCCCATGGTGAAGAGCTTGGAAGGATGTATCCTTTTTGCAGCATCTCATCCAGTTGTTTCTTCAATTCCACCAATTTTGAAGAAGGCATTCGATAATATTTCTTATGTATCGGGGTGGTTCCAGGCACCAAATCAATTGCAAACTCCAATTCTTGGTCTGGTGGCATGCCTGGTAATTCTTCAGGAAATACATCTGGATACTCACTGACCACTGGAATTAATTCCACCTCTTCTGCCACGGCTGCGAAAACCATATCTTTCGTGGGTATGCGCTTGTGAGCATAAAAACTTGTGGTGCGACCTTCCATGTTTTTCAAGGTAACTTCTCTGGTTGCACAGCTGATGCATACTTGGTATTGGGTTAACCAATTCATGCCCAGAACGATCCAATTTGTTGGAGTCAATCATTATCAATGATGTTGGAAACTTGACGCCTTTGATGTCAATTTCCAAATTTTGCCAGACGAGATTGCTTCTGAGTAGGGATCCTGGGGATTGTACCAGCATGTGTTTTCCCAAAATCGAGTAAGGAAAATTGTTTTGGGAAGCAAAACCCCACGAAATAAAAGAGTGGGAAGCCCCCGAGTCAAATAAAATTACGGCTGGTATGTCATTAACAGGAAACATACCAATGACGACTTCCGGGTCCTCTTGGGCTTCGTCTGCAGAGATATGATGGATTTGCCCTTGGATCATATCTGGGGCGGAATAAGGCTCCATGTAGTTGACTTGCGGATGAAATGGAGCTGCTTGTTTGTTGTTCTTGGGACACTGTCTGGCGTAGTGTCCGGTCTGACCAGAGCTGAAGCATGAGTTGCTGCGCTGACAATCTTCACGCACCGGGCTGGTCACGACATTCTTGACTTGCGTGGTAGTCTTGTTGACATGTTGCTGCCAGTTGGGTTTGTACTCCACCTGAGTCTGTTGCCAAGTACGAGCCTTCTGCACTCGTTGCATATCCTTCTTCGGCTTGAATTTGCGCTTGTGGTTGTTAACAGCTGGCTTGTTGCCGTGCAGGAGCTTGTGTTCCCTTTCTATGATGAGGGCCTTGTTCACCAGAGTGAGGAAGTCTGGGAAATCAAACATGTTGAGAGTGCACCTGAGATGCTGGTTCATGCCTCCAAGATACCGGTCGATCTTCCGCTCTTCTGTGGCAACATCATGGAGAGAATAGCAGGCCAAATGGTTGAATTTATTCAGATACTCGTTGACAGTCATGCTACCTTGAGTGAGAGTGAGGAATTCGCGTTGCTTGATTTTCATAACTCCGATGGGAATATGATACTTGCGGAATAGATCCTTGAATTTTGTCCATGTAATTTCCTCGTCTGCAAGCCATATTGTCTTGGCATTATCCCACCATATAGTGGCAGCTCCTTCGAGATAATGCATTGCGAAGGGAACCTTGTCTCCTTCTTTAGTGCCAGCAATCTCCAGTTTCCTCTCAACAGTCCTCAGCCAGTCGTCGGCGTCCAATGGATCAATAGCGTGGGTAAAACTGGGAGGCTTGGTTCGCTAAAAATCGGACAGCTTGGAGTGATGGCCATTCTGGTTTCCATTCTGCCCAACCATAACTTGCACACTTTTCAGTATTCCAACAGATCGTTGCTCCTTCTTTCTTCAAACATTCGCAGGATTTGCTCGGTGGAAGGCAGATTTGGTGGTGGAGATGGAGGTGGCGGGTATGGCTCAGGGGAATGTCCTGCCTGTCTTGCGGAGCGACGGACAGGGACATCCTCACAAGCTTGGCTACTGCTACCTCCATGCGTCATCCTATTTTTCATTTTCCCAATACATAGCAACCATGATGAGAAAATTCCAAAATGCGGAAAAAGCCAATGACAAATCCTGGAAGAAAGCAGCGAATAAAAACCAAGGCGAAAAAAAGAGTCCAACGTAATTATACATAGTCCCAACATGAAAGTAATCATCACAACGGTTCTACTACCCTCGTACATGAAACAACGCATCATGACAAGTGCGAATACAACCATACATCTTGCTCATGACTACAACGATACTCTAACGGTCTACTGCTTGGACGGTCTACTGCAGGCCCATCTCCTGAGCCGGACCCAGATCCTGAACTGATAGTAGAGACCTCCGGGTTAAGAGAGACATGCTAGCGCTACCTTGAGGGCTCTCCCTCAGGGGCAGGCGGGGGATGGGATCTAAGCATAGGAGCGACAGGAGTAGCGACAAGGGAAGACCGTGCAGCAGGAGCACTACGAGGGTTCACCATCAGAGGGTTAAGGGTACCCTGCGCGGTCGCCGGGGGAACAGAGGCGGAAGGAACTGGAGCAGAAGTATAGATGACAGCTGGAAGAGGGTTCCTGATACGAGCAGTCGTGAGAGCTGCGCGAGCGCGTGAAAGCTCCCGAGCTAACTCATAGTTCAGGAGATAACTAGCGGTGATGTAGCGAGAAAGATGGCTAGTGGGACGATCGCACGCCGAATTAATCAAAGGAAAGCGGATACGCCCATTCTCGTGCAGAGATGGGTAGTAGAAAAGACCAGGGTGGGTGTGCATGCGAACCTCGTTGTAGCGCAAGTCTACAAGAGCCTCGATAGCAGCAAACTGAACCGCCTGAGATGGCGTAGAAGCAAGACCACCCTTAGAAGAACGAGTGTAAGCGCCGGAAGGGTAACTGTGGTGTAGAGTGACCACAGCATAATACTCATACAATGCACCGGCCAAATGCTCGCGATACACCCGATACTTTGGATCAGCACCCTCTGGGTAGAGTCGTCGCTGAACGTTCTGAAGCAGGTGTGGTGATGTGCACGGAGCTGGCTTAGGATGGTACAAGATCGGTACTGGTGCCATCTTCACTCATAAACCATACGGTTAGTAATAACAACAATAAAACATGCATGCAATGCAACAACCAATTTCTATGGCTACCGGCACTCAAACGAAGCTATCTACCGTTTCACTAACGTACTAACGGTCTAGCCTGTCCTACAATCAGCGCGGCTCTGATACCAAGCATTATGGCACCCCGGCTCAGAGCAACCAGTTTACCTTGCATTGCCAGCCCAGAGATCAAGTCTTCTAGCAACACACAACAACATGGTACAGAAACAACCGCTTTATTGATGCTAGCGGATTACATAGGTCCGATATTACATTGAGATACGAGGCCAAGCGGCACACCCGGTGCTGCTGGACAGTATGTACATTATTTAATGAACATGACGGGGCCTCGATCACACGAACTACGCGGCAGCGGAAGAACGACGAAGTGGAACACCATAGCACAGGGACACCAATGTGGACACGGCCTAGACACGAGATGCGCTCCGATGCGAACCGACTTGCCTGAAAGCTGACATAACACGCCAGGTCAGTACATTGAATGTACTTGCAAGCTCACAATAAACATAAGCACGATGACAGACAATATCATGATAGTTTATCAGATTAATTTAATGCAAGAAACACTACAGATGCAATGCAAACAACACTTGCTCCAAGTCTCACGGACTCGCTTACCAGACGGTTACCTCGTAACCAAATGGTGACCGTGCCGGGGTCACACTTGAGATCAATCACTCATGAACACATCAAGAGTTCATGATTCACCACGAACCAATGCATCACAACAATCACTTAGTTTGCAAGATTTATTTTAAAAGTTGATCCGTGGTGTGACTTACTCATGATTTATGCCCATAACCGAGGACGCGGCTATTGATAGATTAAATACACTCTGCAGAGGTAGCACACTTTACCCACACTACAGAACACCTGGCCTCGCAATCCCATTCGGGTAGACCAAAGCATTCCGACGAAACCCTCCCTTTGTCATGAACTCTCCCCGGCCACTCCGGCCAACTCCCTCTCAGGGCTAGGTCTTGGGTGGCCCCGTGTCTACCAAAGACACCAATGGCCACCGTCATGGCAAAACGGTCCCAAACGGGGACAAGGTACCATAAAAACAAAAACAAGCACACAAGGTTATGTCTGCCTACCGGGCCAGGGTATGCACGACCATAACCTTCCCTCGCGGGAGGCACCAGTGAGAGCCACAACACAGGACCGAATCAAGACCTTCCCACAAGGTAAATGTGGTTGCACTGAATTAAAAACCCAATTCAGTGGCACCATGATGTGATCAACATCATATTCAAGTTGAACTTAATCAAGTTTAGCTTTGATAAAAACTTTTTATTGCAAACATTATATAATGCAATAATTATGCAACTACTCGACATGCAAAGCAAACAACTCATAGTCATGGATCAAACTTAACAACCTAAACATCTTGCAATACTCAGAATCAAAACTTCTCTAGTTCTAACTCATTTTTATTATCCAGCAATATTTTTATTAGTTCATCATTTAATTGAAAATGTCAGTCATAAAATAACTATCATTATTCCATAGCAATATGCCTAGTGCAAATCTTACTGTACTTAGCCAAACAAGTTCATGCATACAACCAGTAACTAAAACAAGCATATCAAGCATGATGAAATAACTAGTAATTAACCAAATTTATTTATCAAATTTTAAAGGAAAATAAGAACTCATATTCCAGTAGAAAATCACAGATATTGAAATAACACCATCCAAATGGTGGTGTGGCTTGCCTTAGTGTAGAGGAGGATCACACCCCTCTTGGTTTGCTTCAAGACAAGTTTCTCCTTCTGAAAAGAACTTAAAACCACAAAAATGATTGTCAAAACACATTCTGAAAATCACCAAAAATTATAGATAGCAAGGAAAAATCCACTCTTTGGTGTCCTGCTAGAGTTTTCTGAAACAAAGACAATGCAAAAAGAATCAAATCATTTGGACATATGGTTTAGAAATGGTGGCTGGTCAAAGTTTAGTAAAAAATTTGAATAATATTTGAATTAAACAGAAATCCTGGGGGGGGGTGACATCGAAGGCGTAAAGCGGGAGTGCGCCTCCACTCGTACTGCTTCGAGCGCGAGTGGTGAGGCTGACACTGGCCCCCGCACATGAGGATAGAGAGAGGGGCGGCGCTTCACCGGAGCTCACGTCGGCGACGAGGGAGTTTGGGGCTAGGCTAGAGGGATATGATTGAAGTTGGGCTCGTGGCGCACCTGCTCGTACCCGTGGCTTGGCATGGGTGGACGGAGCTGCTTGCGGTTGAGCTCGCAAGCCTCGGTGGCAGACGGGTTTCGCCGGAGAGGTTGAAGACGACGGCTAGGGGCGGCTCCGAGAGCTCGGCCGCGTCCAGGCAGCACCAACAGGCCACCAATGCCCCGCCCAAGCATTTGCTTGAGCTCGAGAGGCACCGGAGAGCAGCGACTGGCCTGCGGGGATCGACGTAGTCCTCTGGTCGGGGCGACGGCCAGAGGCCTGCCCGACCAAGCTTGGGTCGTTCTACGTGTTCGTGGAGGTGGTGTGGAGTGGTGCTTGCCTAGGATTCGAGGCGGGGTTGCTATATATAGCCAGAGCGAGGGGGGACGTGTCGCCGCCGGAGCTCTCTGGACAAGCGGTGAACGGCGGCGAGAAGCTCCAAGGTAAGAGGCAAACGCTCAGCGTCAACGCAGGAGCTTGCCCACGCTCACGGACGAGCACAGGAGGCAGTGGAGGAAGTGGACAAGCGCACGCGCACACTGTGGCATTTTGGCCACGACGTGCCCGTGCTTGCTGTGGCGGCTCCGGCATCGGCGAGTGCCAAGGAGCGGTCAAGGGTGATGGGTCGGGGTCGGTGGCGCGGCACGACAGGCGTTGGCGAGCGCTGGAACGAGCACGCGCGAAATAGAAGGGAAAACGCCAACCAGAGCGCGTCGAGACGCTGCCAGGCTTCGTGTCCTCACGTGGTCACCAAGCTGGCATGGTCAAGATGATGCCCAGGCGCGGACAAACCTTGTCTACGCGTTCGTCCGTGCAGTGTTTAGTCTAGGAGTGGTGATAGCTCATGCTCAGGCCGACCAGATTTGACTAAACCAAGTTGGCAAGTTTCTGTCCAGAAACTTGGTTGCCAAGTTTGGCCACCTTCTAGAAGGCCATTAGGGCTGATCTCCTGGGGTTTAGAGTTTCTTAGGAGGGTGTTTAAGCTCAAGAAAGGTTAAAAGCTCAAGGAAAAATGTACTTGCTGTACAAACTAGAAGTTTGGGCCAGAATAAAAATGATTTTCTATAGCAAAAATATTCCAAAAAATTATGTAATATTTTTGCATGGGAAGGTCTGCCAAGGTTCTAAGAATATTCAGGAATTATCTCAGATTTTTTTGAGCAAGAAAAATTGGGGTTGCTTTGGAGCACAAGTTTCTGAAGTGAATTTCAGAGAGGAAATGAGTATTTTTATTTTATGAAAAATATTCATTTGATTATTTTGGAGATTTATCGGAGGAATAAAGTAGATAGGTCACTTGGGTGAAAGTCAATGATATGCCCAAGTGACAAGTCCATTTGAAATGATTCCAAAATCCAAATCCAGTCGGGGCAAAAACCACGATAAAAACCAAGTCCGGAAAAAGAGAGAAGGCAAGTCCAGAAAAATAGAGAAGGCAAAATCCAGGCTGTCACGGAAAAATCATGGTAGAAGTGAGGGCGAGGAAATATCGGGGAGTTCCCGGTTACGGTGGGTGGTCGGGGGCCGAGCAATGCGCGTTTCTCTCGTACACGTACGCGCGTGTGCGAGGCGTTGCGCTCTAACTGAACCCGAGTGAGGCGTTGGGCTCTAACTGAACCCAAGGGATTGCACTGCAGACTACGTGTTACTGAACCCGAGCGATCGATCGATGGCCGTTAACTGAACCCGATCGACTGATTCCTTCGCTACTGCTGCTAACTGAAGCCGATCGATGCTGCCTCTTGATGAACAGTGAGCGTTGTTGGAGGATTGGATGAACAGTTCCCGGTGGGGGTGGATGAACATGACCCAGATCGATCCAGCCCGTGGATGAACAGGACCCCGTGGAGGGCTGGATGAATAGGACGACCCCGTGGAGCGTTGGTTGAACAGTAGCCGGTGGAGGGCTGGATGAACAGTAGCCCATGGAGGGGTGGTTGAACAGGACCCCGTGGAGAGGGCTGGTTGAACAGTAGCCGGTGGAGGAGCGCGCGGTGGAGGCTGGATGAACAGGAGCCTATGGATGAACAGTCGCAGGTGGAGGCTGGAGGAGGTCGACGGTGGATGAACAGTAGCCCGTGGAGGCTGGAGGAGGTCGACGGTGGAGATGAACAGTATCTCGTGGAGTCCCGTTTTGCGGTACGCCACACCCCTCCCGATGAACAGGAACCCCGTTTCTACCGTTGCGCTCCAACACAAGTCTGTTTCCTCCATTTTGCGGTATGCCAGACCCCTCCCGCTAAACAGGATCCCATTTTGACCGTGCTAGTCGAACACAAGGCCGTTTCCTCCGTTCTGCGGTACGCTAGGCCTTGTTTCCATTAGTTGTTCCATCCAAGCCGGTTGGCTCCCGATGAACAGCACGTGTTTCATTGCCTCCCAATGAACACGACGCATTCCGTTGCCTCCCCATGAACACGACAATGACGCGGTTACTCTGTTCCGACCTAGCCATGTACACGAGCCCTGGCCGTATTATGCGCGAGCAGGCGTTCGAGACCCTGCCCGTATGTATGTACATGGCCGTATTTACTTTCTTGCACCCTGGCTGTACGTACGTGTACATGCTACGTGCGCGCTTCTACTACGACACATGCGCGCCTCTACTATGACACGTGCCCTTCCTTACACGGCCATGGTTCATCGCTGCAGCCTGCAGACAGATCGGTCGACCAGTATGTACGTACACGTTCGCGACCAGAATGACAACGCTACGTACGCTTCGACCAGGTGGGTCCCGACTGTCAGGCACTTCCTTGTGTGCGAAGATGTAGCTGGTGGGTCCCAGCAGTCAGGGGGAACTTTTTTTGTGAAATACGGTGGCCCATCCGATGGGTCCCTGCTGTCAGGCTTCGGGCCGTAAATGGGCCTTATCAAACATGTCGTTATTGGGCTGGCCCACTAGTACCTGAGTAAGTACTACGGGCCTTTGACTGGGCCGGCCTTTTTAACCTATATGGGCCTTTGTTGGGCCCTGCCACGTGTCGATGTAGCATAGTCATGTCTCCTCCAATGGACGGACGACATCTGGCCTAACAAGGAGCAAACACGTGTTTCCTCCGGCCAATGAGAATTTTACACGTGGAAAATCCCCATTGGTCCGGGCTGTTAATGGGTTATCGGATCCTAAACCAGACCCGATAGCTTAACGGCGACCCGTTACGCACGTGTCGGTCACCCTTGACCGAAGCGCTTCTATGACACGTGATTTATCGTCATGGAAGTGGACACTTCCATGATGATAATTTTGGTAACATCATGGAACACTTCTACGACAGCACAGGTATGACTATCTTGATTATGTCATAAAATCGTCATGGATGTACATGCATGGCAGAAAACGTGACCTACTGTGACAAATACGTATCATCAGGGAAGTGTATTTTTTTGTAGTGCCACCGATCAAATCTCGGAAGGTACTTCTCCGCCAACTGATCTGGCAGAGAGCGGGGGCTCATTGCACTCTACATCTCCCCTAGTCACCGAGGAGACCGGGGAGGTATTGTCCTAGAGGGCCACACCCATGCCGAACACGGGGGGCGATGGTGACATCAACATGGTTCCTACCCACGGGTTTTCCCCTTACATTTCAAGCTTGCTCAGTTTTGCCTTACTTTTCAAGCTTGTTTATACCTTTTTATTTTTAATAATGTTAATAACATTAATTACCTCAGGTAGTTTAAAGGGTGTTTTTTTCCTGAATGCAAATGATATGAACATAAAGGTAATGTTTATCTTTACATTTTGATATCTTATTTGCATTTTTCTGAGTTTATATGAATTAGTTATGAATTTTCAAAGTTTGGGTCAAACGTTCAAAGGGCATTCGAGGGACCTCGACGGAAAACGTAAGGGAAAAACTGAGCAAGCTCGAAAAGTAAGGGCAAAAACCGTGGGTAGGAACCAACTAGGGGTAAAAATGCAATTGTCCCATATTTTATAGGCAGGACATTAATGACCCTTATACATAGCAGCCCCCGAGACTCTGGCAAGTTTTTAAAGAAAACCTGGCTGAGGATCCAGATCGTGACAATGATAGGCTAACCAAGGTGCCTGTTACGTAAATGGAGGCTTCAACATTAGCGGCGGCAGCTAATGTTTCCGAACTGGCGGAGATGAATCAAAGGCTGAAGCATTTAGATGAAGAGCTCAACCTTGTCAACAAACAGTTCGACGAGGCATGATACGTCCATTTTGCATCATGCTTTTATATCGATATTTATTGCATTATGGGTTGTTATTACACGTTATGTCACAATACTTATGCCTATTCTCTCTTATTTTACAATGTTTACATAAGGAGGGAGAATACTGGCAGCTAGAATTCTGGGCTGGAAAAGGAGCAAATATTAGAGACCTATTCTGCACAACTCCAAAAGTCCTGAAACTCCACAAAAGTTATTTTTGGAAATAAAAAAATACTGAGCGGAAGAAATACGCCAGGGGGGCCACTACCTGTCCACGAGGGTGGGGGGCGCGCCCTACCCCCTAGGCGCGCCCCCTGGCTCGTGGGCTCCCTGTTGGCTCTCCGGTGGCCATCTTCTGTTATATGAAGTCTTTCATTGAGGGAAAATCATAACCAACCTTTCGGGACAAGACTCCGCCTCCACGAGGCGGAACCTTGGCGGAACCAATCTAGGGCTCCGGCAGAGCTGTTCTGCCGGTGACACTTCCCTCCGGGAGGGGGAAATCATCGCCATCGTCATCACCAATGCTCCTCTCATCGGGAGAGGGCAATCTCCATAAACATCTTCACCAGCACCATCTCCTCTCAAACCCTAGTTCATCTCTTATATCCAATTCTTGTCTCTAAGTCCGAGATTGGTACCTGTAGGTTGCTAGTAGTGTTGATTACTCCTTGTAGTTGATGCTAGTTGGTTTATTTGGTGGAAGATCATATGTTCAGATCCTTTATGCATATTACCCCTCTGATTATGAACATGAATATGCTTTGTGAGTAGTTACATTTGTTCCTGAGGACATGGGAGAAGTCTCGCTATTAGTAGTCATGTGAATTTGGTATTTGTTCGATATTTTGATGAGATTTATGTTGTCTATCCTCCAGTGGTGTTATGTGAACGTCGACTACATAACACTTAACCATTATTTGGGCCTAGAGGAAGGCATTGGGAAGTAATAAGTAGATGATGGGTTGCTAGAGTGACAGAAGCTTAAACCCTAGTTTATGCGTTGCTTCGTAAGGGGCTGATTTGGATCCATATGTTTCATGCTATGGTTAGGTTTACCTTAATACTTTTGTTGTAGTTGCGGATGCTTGCAAAAGAGGTTAATCATAAGTGGGATGCTTGTTCAAGTAAGAACAGCACCCGACCACCGGTCCACCCACATATCAAATTATCAAAGTACCGAACACGAATCATATGAACGTGATGAAAACTAGCTTGACGATAATTCCCATGTGTCCTCTGGAGCGCTTTTCTCTATATAAGAGTTTGTCCAAGCTTGTCCTTTGCTACAAAAAGGATTGGGCCACCTTGCTGCACTTTATTTGCTTTTGTTACTTGTTGGTCGTTACAAATTATCCTATCACAAAACTATCTGTTACCACTTATTTCAGTACTTGCAGAGATTACCTTGCTGAAAACCGCTTATCATTTCCTTCTGCTCCTCGTTGGGTTCGACACTCTTACTTATCGAAAGGACTACGATAGATCCCCTATACTTGAGGGTCATCAAGGCACAAGGTTAGTATGAGTGAAATGCGGTTCTTTAAGATTCTTTGTCGAATAAAGTATCCGGAATTATCTCTAAGCGAGAGACCATTGTGCAGCTGCCACCGCGGAGGTCAAAAGTCTCAAGGCTGAACTGCTGCGGGCCAGAAAGGAAGCGGCCGAACAGGCGGCATCCGATTTCACATTGGTGAAAACCGAATGCGAGAAGCATGAGGCCAGAGTGGCCGAGGTGCAACAAGAGCTCAAGGATGCCGTCACAAAATGTGAGGACCTTGAGAAAAAGAATAAGGAGCACGCCACCGCACTGGCGAATGTGAAGATAGAGATCCAAGAGGCGCGGTCAGAGGCACAAAGTGCCCGGGAGGATCTCCGGCAAGTTCAGCAAATTGCCAATGGTAAGCAGTACTGATACGTCTCCAAGTATCTATAATTTATGAAGTATTCATGTTGTTATATTATCATTCTTGGATGTTTTACAATCATTTTATAGCAAATTTATATCATTTTTTCGGGACTAACCTATTGACATAGTGCCCAGTGCCAGTTGTTGTTTTTTGCTTATTTTTTACATCGTAGAAAATCAATACCAAACGGAGTCCAAACGTAGCGAAACTTTTTGGAGATTTTTTGTGGACCAGAACACGCAGGATGGGCCATAGAAGTACCAGATGGGTGCCCCGAGGAGGGCACAACCCACCTAGGCGCCTGGGGGCTCAGGCGCGCCCTAGTGGGTTGTGCCTGCCTCGGTGGCCTCCCGTACCCCATCTTCGCCCTATAAATTGTCAAATATTTCAAAAACCCTGGGGGGACCCTAGATTAGAAATTTTGTCGCCGCAAGCCTCTGTAGCCATGAGAAACCAATCTAGACCCCGTTCCGGCACCCTGCCGGAGGGGGAAATCATCACCGGTGGCCATCTTCATCATCCGGGCGACCACCACGATGAGGAGGGAGTAGTCCACCCTCGGGGCTGAGGGTTTGTACCAGTAGCTATGTGTTTAATCTCTCTCTCTCTCTCTCTCTCTCTCTCTCTCGTGTTCTTGATATGGCACGATCTTGATGTATCGCGGGCTTTGTTAATATAGTTGGATCATATGGTGTTTTCCCCTCTCTATCTTGTTGTGATGAGTTGAGTTTTCCCTTTGAGATTTCGTTTTATCGGATTGAATAATTTTATGGATTTGAGAGCACTTGATATATGTCTTGCATATGAATACCCGTGGTGACAATGGGGTATTATATTGATTCACTTGAGATATGTTTTGGCATTCAACTCGCGGATTCCCGAGGTGACATTAGCGTAATCTATGCATAGGGGTTGATGCATGTTCTCGTCTTTTGTTTCTCCGGTAGAAATCTTGGGGCACTCTTTGAGGTTCTTTGTGTTCGATTGAGTATTATGAATCTGAATTTGCTTTGGTGTTATTTTAGTACGAACTCTTGATAGATTGATCGGAAAGAATAACTTGGTGTTATTTTAGTACGAACTCTTAATAGATCGACCGGAAAGAATAACTTGGTGTTATTTTAGAATGAAATCTTGGATAGATTGATCGAAATAATAGATACAAACAATTTATTTTATGTTCTCCGCTAGATAGGAACTTTGGAATGATTCTTCATCGCACTTTGAGGGATGATTATATGATCCAATTATATTAGCATTGTTGAGAGATTGCATTAGCAAAAGTACGGACCCTAGGCCTCATTTTCAAGCATTGCAATACCGTTTGTGCTCAGTTTCATCAATTACTACCTTGTTATTTTTTATTGTTACTATTACAAAAATCAATATCTATTGTCCATATTACACTTGTATCACCATCTCTTCGCCGAACTAGTGCACCTATACAAATTACCATTGTATTTGGTGTGTTGGGGACACAAGAGACTTTTTATTATTTGGTTGCAGGGTTGTTTGAGAGAGACCATCTTCATCCTACAACTCCCACAGATTGATAAACCTTAGGTCATTCACTTGAGGGAAAATTGCTACTGTCCTACAAAACTCTGTGCTTGGAGGCCCAACACGAGTCTACAAGAATAAAGTTGCATAGTAGACATCAAGTACTTACTGCAAAGTATATTTGGCAGCCAAAGCTTCAAGTTGCTCACCTAGGTTTAGCGTTCTGTAGGCGCCTTTGCGGAACTCTCGAGGAGTGTGGCTGACGCGGCAAGGCACTATGCAGCTCGGGAGGGTGATGCTGATTTGAGGCTATTCTGGGCATAGTTCCGGGCGCCCGAGCACCCTCCGCTCCTTGTTAATCAAATGAAGCAAATGATGGAGCGGCACCGCATGGCAGAGCCGGCCATGAAAGATCTTTGTGTCTGACTAAGGCCTTCCGATCCCATACCGACCAGCTATTTTGGTCTGGTCGCCAAGCTGTGTGACGCTTCTGCCCGTATTGGGGCCATTAAGCATTCTGTATGCATAGGGGGGACTCGGATGAAGTTCTCAAAGACGATGGTACACTGGCCTAAGATCAAGCCCGTCGAAATGGACACCGGTCCGCCGCCAACCGGGAAGGATCACAGGCGCCCAGAGCAGTACTTCGCCCCCGTGATGGATGAGGCTCGGGCAGTGGAGGCACATTGTTCAAAGGATGTGCTCCTTGAGTAGTTGCGTTGTTGATGCATGAAATTGTAATGAAACCTTATGCTTTATGAGCCAATGGTATTTTGTATGGTTTATCATGCTTATGTGAATTTCTGTGTTTAATTTTGACTCCTATGCGTCCGATTTTATGCTGAAAGTTACCAGTCGTCGGCTTCAGCCCCCACGTAGATGCTAAGAGGGGTGTTCCATCCTCCGCACTATAACCCTTAGCCGATGTCTCGGTGCCCGGAGGCGGTAGTGTAGGAGGGGAACGAGGCAATCAGACTATGCGGCTTTATTACCTTCACTTAGCCATAGGAGTTTGACTGTGGGGGCTAGCGTGTGGTGAGATGTTTAGACGAACCCTAGGGCTGACATCAATCACCCGATTTGTTCAAAGACGAATCCTTCATTGTACACAGGACAATTGCTAACAATTTTTGGTTTTAAGACCAGTCATCAGATCGCCGACTAGTTCTCGCGTATTATGCCAATTAGTTTTCGGCTTTCTCCACTGAGGAACTTGCCCGAGCAAGGCGGAAGTACAATCACAGCGGTTCTCCCTTTACCTTCCTAGGAGAACGTGTGAAACGTAAGGAGGTAAGCACAGGAGCGGGGCAACCCAACTATTGACCCCAGACATAATTCGGAACCAGTGCATATAATGCAATATCCGAGACGCCGAACACAATAGAAAGAAAGGTGACGGTCTTTGATGTATAGGGCAAGTGTTTAGGTCAAGCCCCCGGTCTAGTAACCAGTGCATATGCAAGATCTGAAGGGCATAATGCTTGATTGAGGCCGATTTGAAGAGCAAAAAGGAACAAACAGGGAAAATGTACAACATAAATAACTGTAGAAGATCTATAAAAAGGTTTGCCTTATTGCCAGTGAGCTCATGAAGTCTAGCCGTACAATTCAAACTGTCGAACAATACCTCGGATAGGAGTATGCTTGTAAAAGAAAAAAGATAAATGTAGAGTTGAAAGGTTTATGTAGGGCCTTGATGTGTGGGTTAACACCCGACCCGTGCCCTACTACACGTGTGTGCCTTTGCTTCTGCCTGTAGAAAACAGCTTTGCTGGATGGGTGACCGATAACGGGTCCTTAACAAGGAGTCCTTGAGAGGTTACTGCGTTGGTGGGGCTTGATGCCGGATAGGTCCTATATGGTACTTATACGTCGTCCAAAGACGCAGTGCTCCTTAGTGTGGTCGAACCAAACTATAGGTTGGGGACCCATAGCTGCCCATGGTGCTTTAAGCACAAAGATAATATCTAGGCACGTGGCATGCTTCTGTGGTGGGCCTGCCATGGGGGTCGTATCCCTTGGTTGGGGATGGATCCCGCACTTGCTTGTTTGGTGCTCGTGCCATGACGGCGAGTGGACCGTTCGATCCTTCGTATTCGGCCGCCAGGGCCGTAGTGCGTTCTTCAGTCCAGAGAGAGCGCTTCATGTTTCCATTAACTATGATGACGCCCTAAGGTCCGAGCATCTTTAATTTGAGGTAGGCATAGTGCGGGACAGCGTTAAAACGAGCGAACGCTGTTTGGACTAGCAGGGTGTGGCACTAGGGAAAAGGGGCAATATCAAAGATCAATTCTTCACTTCGGAACTTATCCGGGGAGCCGAACACTACTTCCAAGGTGAGAGTGCCGGAACAACAGGCTTCAATGCCGGGGATGACCCCCTGCTACTTCTTGAGCTTGCGTTGGTTATTTCCTTGAAGAGAAAAGGGTGATGCAGCAAGTAGAGATAAGTATTTCCCTCAGTTAAGAACCAAGGTATCAATCCAGTAGGAGACAATGTACAAATCACCAATACCTGCACAAACAATCAAACACTTGGACCCAACGCGATAAAGAGATTGTCAATCCCTTCATGGTCACTTGCAAAGGTGAGATCTCATAGAGATAGATAAATAAAACTAAACAAAAGATAAAATATTTTTGGGTTTTTTTTATAGATTTGAAAAAAAAAGATTGCAAAATAGTAGATCAGAAACTAATATGATGGAAAATAGACCCGGGGGCATAGGTTTCACTAGAGGCTTCTCTCATGATAGCAAATAATACAGTGGGTGAACGAATTACCGTCGAGCAATTGATAGAAAAGCGCAAAGTTATGACAATATCCAAGGCAATGATTATGCAATATAGGCATCACGTCCGTGTCAAGTAGACCGACTCCTACCTGCATCTACTACTTTTACTCCACACATCGACCGCTATCTAGCATGCATCTAGAGTATTAAGTTCATAAGAACAGAGTAACGCATTGGGCAAGATGACATGATGTAGAGGGATAAACTCAAGCAATATGTTATAAACCCCATCTTTTATCCTCAATGGCAACAATACAATACATGCCTCACTACCCCTACTTTGTCACTGGGTGAGGACACCGCAAGACTGAACCCAAAGCTAAGTACCTCTCCCATTGCAAGAAGAACCAATCTAGTTTGCCAAACCAAATCGATAATTCGAAGAGAAATACAAAGATACCAAATCATGCATAAAAGAATTCAGAGAAGATTCAAATAATATTCATAGATAAGCTGATCATAAATCCACAATTCATCGGATCTAGACAAACAAACCGCAAAAGAAGATTACATCGGATAGATATCCAAGAACATCGAGGAGAACATGGTATTGAGAATCAAAGAGAGAGAATAAGCCATCGAGCTACTAGCTATGGGAACATACGTCTGAAGTAAACTACTCACGCTTCATCGAAGGGCAATAGAGTTGATGTAGAAGCCCTCTGTGATCGAATCCCCCTCCGACGGGATGCCGGAAAAGGCCCCAAGATAGGATCTCATGGGAACAAAAGGTTGCGGTAGTGGAAAAGTGTTTTCGTGGATGCTTCTGGTGGTTTGGGAATATATGTGAATATATAGGAGGCAGAACTAGGTCAGGGTAGTCATGAGGGTCCCACAAGGCAGGGGGCGCGCCCTCCCCCCTTGTCGCCGCCTCGTGGCTCTTCCGACTTGAACTCCATGTCTCCTGGGTGTCTTCTGGTCCAAGAAAAATCATCGCGAAGGTTTTATTCCGTTTGGACTCCATTTGGTATTCCTTTTCTGCGAAGCTCAAAAACAAGGAAAAAACAGGAACTGACACTAGGCTCTAGGTTAATAAGTTAGTCCCAAAAATAATATAAAATAGCATATTAATGCATATAAAACATCCAAAATAGATAATATAATAGCATGGAACAATACAAAATTATAGATATGTTGGAGACGTATCAAGCATCGCCAAGCTTAATTCCTGCTCGTCCTCGAGTAGGTAAATGATAAAAACAGAATTTTTGATGTGGAATGCTACCTAACATATTTATCCATGTAATTTTATTTATTGTGGCATGAATGTTCAGATCCATAAGATTCAAAACAAAAGTTTAATATTGACATAAAAACAATAATACTTCAAGCATACTAACAAGGCAATTATGTCTTCTCAAAATAACATGGCCAAAGAAAGTTATCCCTACAAAATCATATAGTTTGGTTGTGCTCCATATTCATCACACAAAATATTCAAATCATGCACAACCCCGATGAGAAGCCAAGCAATTGTTTCATACTTTTGATGTTCTCAGAACTTTTCAACTTTCACGCAATACATGAGCGTGAGCCATGGACATAGCACTATAGGTGGAATAGAATATGGTGGTTGTGGAGAAGACAAAAAATAAGGAGATAGTCTCACATCAACTAGGCGTATCTACGGGCTATGGAGATGCCAATCAATAGACATCAATGTGAGTGAGTAGGGATTGCCATGCAACGGATGCACAAGAGCTATAAGTTTATGAAAGCTCAAAAGAAAATTAAGTGGGTGTGCATCCAACTTGCTTGCTAATGAAGACCTAGGGCAATTTGAGGAAGCCCATCGTTGGAATATACAAGCCAAGTTCTATAATGAAAAATCCTCACTAGTATATGAAAGTGACTACATAGGAGACTCTCTATCATGAAGATCATGGTGCTACTTTGAAGCACAAGTGTGGAAAAAGGATAGTAACATTACCCCTTCTCTCTTTTCTCTCATTTGTTTTGGGCTTCTTTGGCCTTTTTCTGTTGTCTTCTTTGGCCTCTTTTATTTTTTTCCTCACATGGGACAATGCTCTAATAATGATGATCATCACACTTTTATTTACTTACAACTCAAGAATTACAACTCGATACTTAGAAAAAAATATGACTCTATATGAATGCCTCCGGCGGTGTACCGGGATGTGCAATGACTCAAGAGTGACATGTATGATTTTTTTTATGAAAGGTGACTTCGCCACAAATACGATGCCAACTACATGATCATGAAAAGAAATATGACAATGATGGTATGTGTCATAATAAACGGAACGGTGGAAGTTGCATGGCAATATATCTCAAAATGGCTATGGAAATGCCATAATAGGTAGGTATGGTGGCTGTTTTGAGGAAGGTAGTAGGTGGGTGTATGGCACTGGCGAAAGTTGCACGGTACTAGAGAGGCTAGCAATGGTGGAAGGGTGAGAGTGCGTATAATCCATGGACTCAACATTAGTCATAAAAAACTCACATACTTATTGCAAAAATCTATTTGTCATCGAAACAAATTACTACATGCATGCTCCTAAGGGGATAGATTGGTTGGAAAAGACCATCGCTCGTCCCCGACCGCCACTCATAAGGAAGACAATCAATAAATAAATCATGCTCCAACTTCGTTACATAACGGTTCACCATACGTGCATGCTACGGGAAACACAAACCTTAACACAAGTATTTCTACAATTCACAATTACTTACTAGCATGACTCTAATATCACCATCTCTATATCTCAAAACAATCATAAAGAATCAAACTTCTCATAGTATTCAATGCACTTTATATTAAAGTTTTTATTATATCCCTCTTGGACGCCGATCATATTAGGACCAAATTTCTAACCAAAGCAAATTACCATGATGTTTAGAGAATCTCAAAATAATATAAGTGAAGCATGAGAGCTCAATAATTTCTACAAAATAAAACTACCACCGTGCTCTAAAAAGATATAAGTGAAGCACTAGAGTAAAATTGCCTAGCTCAAAAGATATAAGTGGAGCACATAGAGTATTCTTATAAATAACGATTCATGTGTGTCCCTCTCAAAAGGTGTGTACAGTAAGGATGATTGTGGCAAACTAAAAAGTAAACACTCATATCATACAAGACGCTCCAAGCAAAACACATATCATGTGGTGAATAAAAATATAGCCCTAAGTAAATTTACCGATAGACGAAGACAAAAGAGGGGATGCCATCCGGGGTATACCCAAGCTTAGGCTCTTGGTTTTCCTTGAATATTACCTTGGGGTGCCTTGGGCATCCCCAAGCTTAGGCTCTTGCCACTCCTTATTCCATAGTCCATCAAATCTTTACCCAAAACTTGAAAACTTCACAACACAAAACTCAACAGAAAATCTCATAAGCTCCATTAGTATAAGAAAATAAATCACCACTTTTGGTACTGTTGTGAACTCATTCTTTATTTATATTGGTGTTAAACCTACTGTATTCCAACTTTTCCATGGTTCATACCCCCTGACACTAGCCATAGATTCATCAAAATAAGCAAACAACACATAGAAAACAGAATCTATCAAAAACAGAATAGTCTGCGAAGATCCAAATTGTTCTAATACTTATGTAACTCCAAAAATTCTTAACAAATGGGAAAACAGAGTTAATTTGTATATCAATCCTGTGTAAAACTTTTAGGGTTTTTCCACGCTCCAGTGAATTTAAACAATTCTGTGACTGGACGCAAAAGTTTCTATTTTTCAGCAGGATCAAATCAACTATCACCATAAGCCATCCCAAAGGTCTTACTTGGCACAAACACTAATTAAAACACAAAAACACATCTAACTAGAGTCTAGATGAATTATTTATTGCAAAAAATAACCAAAAAAGTAAGAACAAAAATGTAATTGGGTTGCCTCCAAACAAGCGCTATTGCTTAACGCCCTTAGCTAGGCATAAAAATATAGATCTAGGTACTGTCATCTTTGGTATGCAATCCATAAGTAGCTCTCAAAGTAGATTCATATGGCAACTTAATTTTCTTTCTAGGAAAGTGTTCCATGCCTTTCCTTAATGGAAATTGAAATCTAATGTTTCCTTCTTTCATACCAATAATTGCGTCAATCGTTCTAAGGAAAGGTCTACCAAGAATAATAGGACATGTAGGATTGCAATATATATCAAGAACAATGAAATCTACGGGCACATAATTCCTATTTTCAACAATAAGAACGTCATTAATTCTTCCCATAAGTTTCTCAATAGTGGAATCCGCAATATGCAAATTCAAAGAACAATCATCAAATTCACGAAAACATATCACATCACATAAAGTTTTTGGAATCATGGAAACGCTAGCACCCAAATCACACAAAGCATGTTACTCATAATGTTTCATCTTAATCTTAATTGTAGGTTACCATTCACCATAAAGTTTTCTAGGGATAGAAACTTCCAATTCAAGCTTTTCTTCAAGAGATTGCATCATAGCATCAACGATATGTTTAGTAAAAGCTTTGTTTTGATTATAAGAATGAGGAGAATTCAACATGGATTGCAACAAGGAAATACAATCTATTAAAGAACAATTATCATAATTAAATTCCTTGAAATAAGAGAGTGGGTTCATCGCTACTTAAAGTTTTGACCTCTCCAATCCCACTTTTATCAATTTTTGCATCTAGATCTAAAAACTCCGAATCATTGGGACGCCTTTTAACTAAAGTTGACTCATCTCCAGTCCCATCTTTATCAAGATTTATATTGGAAAACAAATATTCAATAGGAGTCACACCAATCACTTTAAGATCTTCATCATTATTTTCACAAAAATTAGAAGAACGCACTTTTACAAACCAATCTCGCTTAGCGGTTGTTTCTTTGCACTCATCAATGGAGATTCTCATAGCATTTAGAGATTCATTGATAGCATGCTTGGGTGGAATAGATCTAGTTTTCAAAGAATCAACCTCAAGAGAAATTCTATTCATGTTCCTAGCCAAATCATCAATCTTGAGCAATTTTTCTTGAACCAAATCATTGAAATTCGTTTGCGAACTCATAAATTATTTGACACTACTCTCAAAATCAGAGGGCATATTATTATAATTTCCATAAGAATTGTTGTAGGAATTGCCATAATTATTAGAGGAATTACTAGGAAACGGCCTAGGATTAAAATTACCTCTATACGCGTTATTACCAAAATTATTCCTACCAATAAAATTCACATCCATAGATTCATTATTATTCTCAATCAAAGTAGACAAAGGCATATCATCAGGATCAATAGAAGCACTCTTGCTATCAAATAATTTCATAAGCTCATCCATCTTTCCACTCAAAATATTAATCTCTTCAATCACATGCACTTTTTTACTAGTGGAAGATCTCTCGGTATGCCATTGAGAATAATTAACCATAATATTATCTAGGAGTTTAGTAGCTTCTCCTAAAGTAATTTCCATAAAAGTACCTCCCGCGGCCTAATCTAAAAGATTTCTAGAAGCAAAATTCAATCCGGCATAAATTTTTTGTATAATCATCCACAAATTCAAATCATGAGTAGGGCAATCTCGTATCATCAATTTCATCCTCTCCCAAGATTGTGCAACATGTTCATGATCAAGTTGCTTAAAATTCATAATATTGTTGCTAAGGGAGATCATCTTAGCAGGAGGAAAATACTTGGAAATAAAAGCATCTTTACACTTATTCCATGAATCAATACTATTTTTAGGCAAAGATGAAAACCAAGTTTTAACACGATCTCAAAGTGAGAACGGAAATAGCTTCAATTTAACAATATCATTATCCACATCTTTCTTCTTTTGCATATCACACAACTCAACGAAATTATTTAGATGGGATGTGGCATCTTCACTAGGAAGGCCGGAAAATTGATCTTTCATAACAAGATTCAGCAAAGCGGCATTAATTTCATAAGATTCCTCACTAGTGCGGGAGCAATCGGAGTACTAATAAAATCATTATTATAAGTATTGGAAAAGTCACATAATTTGGAATTCTCTTGAGCCATCGTGACAAAGCAAGCAATCTAACACACGAGCAAACCAAAAGCAAACGAAAAAGATAAACGGAAGAAGGGTGAAGAAAAGACAAATCTTTTCGAAAATCATTTTAGAAGTGGGGGAGAGGAAAACGAGGGGAAAATGGCAAATAATGTAATGCAAGAGATGATAGTTTATGATGGGTACTTGGTAGGCTTGATGTAGACCTTGACTTGGCGTAGATCTCCCCGGCAACGGCGCCAGAAATTCTTCCTGCTACTTCTTGAGCTTGCGTTGGTTTTTCCCTTGAAGAGGAAAGGGTGATGCAGCAAAGTAGAGATAAGTATTTCCCTCATCTAAGAACCAAGGTATCAATCCAGTAGGAGACAACGCACAAATCACCAATACCTACACAAACAATCAAACACTTGCACCCAATGCGATAAAGGGGTTGTCAATCCCTTCAAGGTCACCTGCAAAGGTGAGATCTCATAGAGATAGATAAATAAAACTAAACAAAAGATAAAATATTTTTGGGGTTTTTGGTTTATAGATCTGGAAATAAAAGATTGCAAAATAGTACATCAGAAACTAATATGATGGAAAATAGACCTGGGGGCCATAGGTTTCACTAGAGGCTTCTATCATGATAGCAAATAATACGGTGGGTTAACAAATTACTATCTAGCAATTGATAGAAAGGTGCAAAGTTATGAAGATATCCAAGGCAATGATTATGCAATATAGGCATCACGTCCGTGTCAAGTAGACCGACTCCTGCCTGCATCTACTGCTACTACTCCACAGATCGACCTCTATCTAGCATGCATCTAGAGTATTAAGTTCATAAAGAACGGAGTAACGCCTTAAGTAAGATGACATGGTGTAGAGGAATAAACTCAAGCAATATGATGTAAACCCCATCTTTTTATCCTCGATGGCAACAATACGATACGTGCCTCACTACCCCTACTTTGTCACTGTGTGAGGACACCGCAAGATTGAACCCAAAGCTAAGTACCTCTCCCATTGCAAGAAAACCCAATCTAGTCTGCCAAACTAAACCGATAATTCGAAGAGAAATACAAAGATACCAAATCATGCATAAAAGAATTCAGAGAAGATCAAATAATATTCATAGATAAGCTGATCATAAATCCACAATTCATCGGATCTCAACAAACACACCGCAAAAGAAGATTACATCGGATAGATCTCCAAGAACATCAAGGTGAACATGGTATTGAGAATCAAAGAGAGAGAAGAAGGCATCTAGCTACTAGCTATGGACCCGTAGGTCTGAGGTAAACTACTCACGCTTCATCGGAAGGGCAATAGAGTTGATGTAGAAGCCCTCCGTGCTTGAATCCCCCTCCGGCGGGATGCCGGAAAAGCCCCCAAGATGGGATCTCACGGGAATAGAAGGTTACAGCAGTGGAAAAGTGTTTTTGTGGATGCTTCTGGTGGTTTGGGAATATATGTGAATATATAGGAGCCATAACTAGGTCAGGGGAGCCACGAGGGGCCCACAAGGTAGGGGGCACGCCCTCCACCCTTATCGCCTCCTCGTGGCTCTTCCGTCTTGAACTCCAAGTCTCCTGGGTGTCTTCTGGTCCAATAAAAATCATCTGAATGTTTTATTCCATTTGGACTCCGTTTGGTATTCCTTTTCTGTGAAGCTCAAAAAATAAGGAAAAAATAGAAACTGGCTCTAGGCTCTAGGTTAATAAGTTAGTCCCAAAAATAATATAAAATAGCATATTAATACATCCAAAACAGATAATATAATAGCACGGAACAATAAAAAATTATAGATACGTTCGAGACATATCACCCCCTTGAAGGTGGTGCTACTGGGCTTGATCCTTGACGGGTCAATTCCCATTTTCCTTACTATATCTTCATAGATCATGTTGAGGTTGCTACCACCGTCCATAAGGACTCTGATAAGGTGGTATCCATCGATAATGGGGTCGATGAACAAAGTTGTCGATCCTCCATGACGGATACTGGTCGGGTGGTCCTTGCGGTCAAAGGTGATCGGGGATGCCGACCATGGGTTGAATTTCGGGGCTACAGGCTCTATGGTGTAGACATCCTGAAGCACACGCTTCCTCTTCTTCTTGGGTATATGAGTGGCATAAATCATGTTCACTGTTTTAACCTCAGGAGGGAATTGCTTCTAGCCTCCATTATTCAACCTGTGAGGTTCCTCATCGTCCTCACTGCGGTGGCTTTTGCCCCTATCTTCGGTTGTGAGTTTGCTGGCTTGCTTAATAACCCAACAATTACAGTTGGTGTGGTTGGCACGCTTATCTGAGGTGCCATGGATCTGGCAAGGCCTGACCAGGATGACATCTAACTTGGTGGGTCCATCCTGGTTTCCTTTAGATGGCTTCTTCCGCGGTCCCGACTTGGAGTTGTGGAATCCAGCATTTACTGCCGAGTCATTGGCTTCGGGGCCATTCTGTCGGCGCTTATTTTTATTGCGTCTGGGCTTTCCGTTGTCGTCCTAGACTTCTGATGTGCCGGGGTCTTCTGGGTTGGTGCTTCTATGAGCCATCCAGCTATCCTCGCTCGCACAAAAATGAGTCATAAGGGAGGTAAGGGCCGCCATTGTCCTTGTCTTGTCCTGGCCGAGCTGGTGGGCGAGCCATTCGTCCCGGATACCATGCTTGAATGCAGCTATGGCTTCGGCATCTGGGGAATCCACTATCTGATTTTCTTGGTCAAAAACTGATTCCAAAACTGACAGGCTGACTCGTCGGGCTGTTGGGCCATGTGGCTTAGGTCATCGGCGTCCGGAAGCCAGACATAGGTGCCTTGAAAGTTGGCTCAAAAAGCATCTTTGAGCTCTTCCCAGCTCCCTATGGAGTCTTCGGGGAGGTTGTTCAACCAGTGTTGGGCTGGTCCTTTGATCTTTAATGGCAGATATTTGATGGCGTGGAGGTCATATCCTCGAGCCATGTGGATATGGAGAAGAAAGTCTTCAATCCATACAGCTGGGTCTGTAGTTCTGTCGTATGGCTCAATGTTCACGGGCTTAAACCCCTCGGGGAATTGGTGTTGCATCACCTCATCGGTGAAGCACATAGGGTAGGCTCCACCTCTTATTCGGGCCACGTCGCGTCGAACTTCGGACTCCATCCTGGCCCGACGTTGATCTCGAACTCTATCGTTCCGGTCAAGCCATGCTTGGTATCCGTCTCTTCTATTCGGAGGGTAATCTATTGGTCCGTCGATGGATCTTGACTGGCCCGCTCTAGAGGTCGTGCCGAAGATCATATTGGTATGTTGGTTGTGCCACCTCTCTGCCTTTATGGCGAGGAGGGGCAGGTGGGTATTCAGCCTCACCAGCCGGCCTGTCCCTTCCTCGAGGGGGGCGGTCAGGCTGGTCGCCTTGAATTCGTTTGGGTGGTACGGGCTCAAGAGCCTCGTCATCGAAATGTGGCAACAACTTCCTCTTTGGTTAAGCTTTGTGTTGCTGCTCGTAGCCGTACCCCTCTTCGACTTCAAGGACCTTTGTCCATCTATCATTGAGGGTATCCAATTGGCTTTGAGCTACTGCGGCTTCTTCTAGAGGCTACGAGCGGGTCTTCTAGGACTATGAAGTCTTCAGCTCCAAGGCTGGCCCCCTCCTCGGAAAGAGGGAGGTAATTACTGTCCTTGGAGTCGTTGAGGTCCTCGGGGTCGACTTCATCCTCATGCTCCTCCAAACCGTCCGGCTGCCGATCGAGGGCGGGGTCGCCGAGGTTTCCGATGTTGTCTGGGGTGTGCTTCTCCCCGGTATCCATATGGATTTCCCTGCTTCTTCGTCCCTTGGACCTATGGCGCCGTCATTGGAGTTTAGGCGGCTCCTCGCCCGGCTTGTTATTGTGTCTGGGGAAGCCGTTCCCGGTGTTGGCTCCGTCGCCACTATCCTTCGGGTGTCCACCATGTACACATCGTAGGTCGAGGTGGCCATCCATCGGCCGGTGGCAGGGGTGTTGGTGTGGACTAGTGTAAGGGCATATTTATCCCCTAGTGGTTTTGGTGATTGATGACAATGCTTTTGCGGACTAATCGTGTGCGTTAAGTTCTTTCAGAGAATCATCCATTGGCACGAGACAATTTCCTCCCCTTGGTGTTTTATTCAAGACGGTGTAGCTCCTTCGTTTCGTTGTTGGTGGACTAGTTTCGTCAGAGTCACCGTACTATTAAGAGGGGATCCGCTTTGGTAAGACTAGGGTGGAATCAACACGTACACATCCTTATCACACCCGTTGTCTTCCTTTCGCAACTTCTCTTCCGTACCTGCTTCGCCCTGTGCGAGCGGTAGTACCGCAGTCTCCAACGGTAGTACCGCCGAAGCCCTCCAGCGGTAGTACCGCTCCACGAAGCGCTAGTACCGCTCTCAGTGGTAGTACCGCTCCGTAGAGCGGTAGTACCGCTCGCGGGCTTCGGCCGTAGTACCGCAGCTGTACCGCGCTACTGCCGCCTCGATTCGAGACGGTGTTTTCTCGTGTCGGGTTTTGCGGCACTAGAAGCGGTAGTACCGCGCCGAGCGGTAGTACCGCTCCTACTCCCCTGGTAGTACCACTCTGGGGCCAGTGGCCTGACTTCCTCGCCAGCATGGTAGTACCGCTGGGTAGGAAGCGGTAGTACCACTCTCAGCGGTAGTACCGCTCTCAGCGGTAGTACCGCCCTTCCCTAGCGGTAGTACCGCTCTGTGCGGGGCTGCTCAGTGGGGTAATGGTTGGAATTGTTCCCCCACTATATAAAGGTGTCTTCTTCCTCCAAGTTGACCTACTTCTTTCCCCCAAAGCTCCATTGTTGCTGAAAGCTCCATTTTCGCCCGATCTCTCTCCCTAGCCAATCAAACTTGTTGATTTGCTCGGGATTGGTTGAGAAGGCCCAGATCTACACTTCCACCAAGAGAAATTTGATTCCCCCCACTTATCCCTTGCGGATCTTGTTACTCTTGGGTGTTGAGCACCCTAGACGGTTGAGGTCACCTCGAAGCCATACTCCATTCTGGTGAAGCTTCGTGGTGTTGTTGTTGTTGTTGTTGGGAGCCTCCGATTGTTGTGGAGATTGCCCCAACCTTGCTTGTAAAGGTTCGGTCGCCACCTTCAAAGGCACCAATAGTGGAATCACGGCATCTCGCATTGTGTGAGGGCGTGAGGAGAATACGGTGGCCCTAGTGGCTTCTTGGGGAGCATTGTGCCTCCACACCGCTCTAACGGAGACGTACTTCCCCTTAAAAGGAAGGAACTCCGGTAACACATCCTCGTCTCCACCGGCTCCACTCTTGGTTATTTCGTGCCTTTACTTTTGCAAGCCTACATGTCTTACATCCTTTGCTTGCTTGTGTGCTAGTTGTTATTGCATCATATAGGTTGCTCACCTAGTTGCACATCTAGACAACCTATTTTGTTGCAAAGTTTAATTTGGTAAAGAAAATCTTAAAAATGGTTAGTTGCCTATTCACCCCCCCCCCCGCTCTAGTCAACCATATCGATCCTTTCAATTGGTATCAGAGCCTCGTCTCTTTATAAGGACTTTACCGTCCACAGAGTATGGTTGATGTCGTAGATGAGGTCTACGGGAGATGGGGGTAACTCGATCTCACGTGAGGAATTCAATGTTGCTTTGGAAACATTGAAAACCTCCAAGACGACCGAGGTCAAGGACATGTTTAAGGAATTCCTAGAAGGACTTAAACAATCTACCTCGCCGATGAAAGTGGGTGATCCCACCAACAAGGTGACGGATGCTCCCTCCGACAAGGGGGAAGCTAACATTGATAAGAGTCCTTCTATTAGTGGTAGAAATGGTACCGGCATCTTTGCCCATGTGGAACCCTCGGTTTATGGAGGGCCAATCCCCTCCACTCATTTGAATCATGCCGGTCCTCCTCCTAAATATGAGAAACATGAAGATTTTGATTCTTGGGTCTATCGCTTTAAGCGTCATTTAAAACATGTGAACACTAACCTTTGGAGAATCATTGAAGAAGGTTTTTATCCTCATGACCCAAGCAACTTCACCCCTCGAGAAGCCGTGGACAATCAATTCAATGAGAGTGCTCTCTTCATCATCCAAGATGCAATCCTTCCCGAAGATCTCCCTCATCTTCGACCCCATGTCATGGCTAAAGAAGCATGGAAATGTGTCGAGGGTCTCTATCGTGGAAGTGCTAGCATTCAACGCTCCAACTATGAAGTGGTGCAAGATGAAGCCGATGAGTTTGCAATGAAAGAAGATGAAGAACCTCGTGAGCTCTTTCGAAGAGTGACCAAACTCGCGGTCGCACTTCAAGATCATGGAAGCAAGGACACGGATGGCAATTGGATCAAGCGGAAGTTCCTCAAGGCCATGATGCCCTACAACAAGGCCATGTCCTTCGTCATTCGTCAACAGCCAGACTTCCACTCCATGACCTCAAGTGAAGTGTTGGATGAGTT
The DNA here is from genome assembly GCF_002162155.2 of Triticum dicoccoides. Taxonomy (NCBI): domain Eukaryota; kingdom Viridiplantae; phylum Streptophyta; class Magnoliopsida; order Poales; family Poaceae; genus Triticum; species Triticum dicoccoides. The sequence goes on from NC_041385.1 coordinate 605,585,425, forward strand.
CGTTGCAATGAGCATCTTGGACAAGACCGCCGACAATGCGGTGCTCCGTTCTCAAAGAGCAAAGAAGCCTAACCTTGCTTTGAAGGCCAAGGTTACTATTGAAGAAGAGGAAGAAGTGGAAGATGAGGAAAGCAACCCCGAAGACACCAAGTTTGACTACCATGAGCACATGGCCCTTGCTTCAAGACAATTTTGGAGCAAGAAGAGTTCAAGACCCAACTTCAACAAGAACAACTCAAGTGGCGTCAAGGGAAAGCAACGAGTTAGAACTTGCTTCAACTGTGGCAATGTGATCCATTTCGTTGCGGATTGTCCTTACGAGAAGCGGGAAGACAACGGTGGCAAGTTCATCCGAAAAGACAAAGCTAAGTCCTTCCCCAACAAGAACAACTTTGCCAAGAAGACTCCCACTCGTGGGTTGGTGGTTCAAGAAGAATACCAAGAGGATGACGATGATGATGAAAATGAAGAAGCAATGGCCATGGCGTCCGTTGCCATTGCTACTACTCCCCGGGTGTCTCTCTTCGAATCACCCAACGAAAACATCACCGCCAGATGCCTCATGGCTAAACCTTCAAACAAGGTAACCCCCAACATCACAACCACCATCATTACTAATCCCTCCTTGGAGGATTGCATTGATGAACATGTTGAGTCTAATGAGGAAGTGAATGAATTTGAGTCTTTTATGAGTAAGCTCAAGGGAAAGTCCAAGAAGCACTTTGTTGCTCTCTTGGAACAACTTGGTGAGGCCAATGACATGATCGAGGCTCACGAAGAAACCATCTCCAAGATGGAAGGTCATAGTCGTGACTATGCTGATGAGATATCGGATCTCTCTAATGCTCTTGAGGAAGAGTGTGTGCATCGTTTGACTCTTGAGGAGTCACACAATGATGACCATGCTAAGTTAAAGAAAGATCTTGATCATGCTCTTGTCATGTCTCGTGTGCTAACATCCGAGGAGGCTAAAATTGGGGTTGATCATGCTAGACTCAAAGAGGAGTTTGAGATACTTGACAAGGCCCACGAGGTCTTGAAGGGTACTCATGCTAGCCTCAAAGAGTCTCATGCTCAACTCCAAGTTAAGCTAATCAAGGAAAAGGCCACCTTTCCTCATATGGTATTAATTGATAATGCATGTGCTACTAACCCATGTTGTGAGCATGTGCATCTTGTGGAGGAAAATGCCAAGTTGAAGGATCAACTTGAGAAAGGCCTTATGTCTAGCATTCAAGGTGAGAAAAAGCTCAACGACCTTTTGAGCAATCAAAAGGAAGTTGTGGCCAAAGAAGGAATTGGGTTTGCACCCAAGTCTAAGAGCAAGAAGAAGAAGAACAACAAGACCAATCGTCCTCCTCCTCTCAAACAAACGTTTGTGAAAGAGGGAGAGGGTGCTCCTAAGAAGAAGAAGGATAAAGTGAAGGGAGTTGATGTCCAAAAGGGCAAAAGCATTTCCTCAAACAAAGCCGGCGACTTTAACCCGTCATATGTGTTGTGCCGTGCTAGTGATGGACATGTTTATGCTAGATTTGTTGGTTCTTCTTATGAGTACATTTAATGGTCTATTTGGGTTCCCAAGACCCTTGTTACTAATATCAAAGGACCCATTACTAAATGGGTACCTAAAACCAAGCATTGATCTCGTGTAGGTGTTTGCTTCCGGTGGGGGATCATGGTTGCTCGATAGTGGAGCAACAAATCATATGACCGGGAGCAAGGACTTGGTGGTGGACGTGCAAGAGATTCCATCTATGCCCACCAATGTCGAGTGGGGTGATGCATCACATTCTAAGGTATTGGGTCTCGGCAAGGTTGTCATTTCTCATGATCTAACGATCGAGAAAGTCATGCTTGTTGAGTCCCTTGCATTCAATTTACTTTCCGTTCGTCAACTTGCACTCATGGGCTTTGCTACATTCTTTGATATTGATACCGTGGCCCTCTTGTGGAGCAAGACTCTTAAAGTAGCCTTTGTTGGGCATGTCGAGAATGGTCTCTATGTGATTAACTTTTCGGAGCGACCCACTAAGACCGCGACATGCCTAATGGCTAAAGTTGACGCGGGATGGCTTTGGCATCGCCGTTTAGCCCACGTCAATATGAGATCATTGCAAAGTCTTCTCAAGGGGGACCATGTTCGTTGACTAACAAATGTTAGTTTTGCCAAAGATCGTGCTTGCAGTGCTTGTATCGAAGGAAAGCTTCATGAAAAGGCTCAGCCTCCTTCAACCATCATCTACTCGAAGAGACCCTTGGAGCTCCTTCACATGGATCTCTTCGGGCCTCCATCTTTTGATAGTCTTGGAGGGAGAAAGTATTGCTTGGTGATTGTGGATGATTATTCAAGATACACTTGGGTATACTTCTTCAAGAGGAAGAGTGAGACTCAACAAACCGTCATCGACTTTGCAAATGAAGCTCAACGTCAACATGATGCAAAGATCTTGACAATTAGAAGTGACAACGGCGCCGAGTTCAAGTACTACACCTTGGATGAGTTTCTTAGTGATGAGGGGATCAAGCATCAGTATTCTGAACCATATACCCCTCAACAAAATGGTGTTGCGGAGAGGAAGAACCGGACGTTGATGGATGCGGCAAGGACCATGATGGCGGAGTTCAAGTCTCCGTACAACTTTTGGGCCGAAGCCATCAACACCGCATGTCATGCTTCCAATCGGCTCTATCTTCGCAAAGGCTTGAACAAGACTCCTTATGAGATACTCACCGGCAACAAGCCCAACCTCAAGTACTTCCGGGTGTTCGGTTGTAAGTGTTTCATTCTCAAGAAAGGTGTTCGTTTGTCTAAATTTGAGGCTAGAGCTCATGAGGGCATATTTGTTGGTTATGCTACAAACTCTCATGCTTACCGTGTCCTCAACAAGTCCACCGGACTCATTGAGGAGACGTGTAACGTGGAGTTTGACGAAAATAACGGCTCCCAAGTGGAGCAAAGTGGTACTTGTGATGTAGGTGATGAAATTCCTCCCCAAGCCATAAGAAGAATGGGTATTGGTCAAATTCTACCCATTGAGGAACCCCTTGTGGCCGAAGGAGAAGGACAATGCTCTACTCAAGTAGAGCCATCACCTCATCAAGACCCACACGCTTCCGAAGAACAAAGTGAAGGCCCTCAACCTTGTGAACAAGACCAAGGGCAAGATCAACCTCAAGATGGTGGTGAACCTCTAAATGATGCCCAAGGTCAAATTCTCCCCCTCGAGCAAGTTCAAGATCAAGAGCAAGCTCAAGCTCAAGATCAAGAACAAGCTCAAAACGGCGCTCAAGATGATCAAGTCAACCCTCCTCCCTCCACATCCGAGGAGGAATTAGAGCGTCGTGCCGTGAAGATTGATTCCAAGCTCACCACCCAAGGCCATATCATGGAAAATGTGGTTGGAAGCCTAAGAAAGGGGGTAAGCACTCGTAGACAATTAGCAAACTATTGTGAACATCACGCGTTTGTCTCTTGTGTTGAACCCCAAAAGGTCTATGAGGCGCTTGAATACTCGGATTGGCTCAATGCCATGCATGAAGAACTCAACAACTTCGAGTACAACAAAGTATGGAGATTGGTGCCAAGGCCATCGGGGAACCACAATGTCATTGGAACCAAGTGGATCTTCAAGAATAAGCAAGATGCTCATGGGAACATCGTTCGCAACAAGGCAAGATTGGTAGCACAAGGCTACTCCCAAGTCGAGGGTATCGACTACGGTGAAACCTTTGCTCCCGTTGCTCGTCTTGAATCCATACGTTTGTTGATTGCCTATGCTTCTCATCACAACTTTAAGTTGCAACAAATGGATGTGAAAAGTGCTTTTCTTAATGGTCCTATTAATGAGTTGGTTTATGTCAAGCAACCCCCCGGGTTCGAGGACCCCTACTTCTCGGATCATGTGTATCAACTCGATAAGGCACTCTATGGCCTTAAACAAGCCCCACGTGCGTGGTATGACCACCTTACCGAGTTGCTACAAGATCATGGATTTGAAGTAGGACAAATCGATCCCACTCTTTTTACTAAGAAGGTCAACGGGGAGTTGTTTGTATGCCAACTATATGTTGATGATATTATCTTTGGTTCTCCTAACAAAGCTTTCAATGAGGAATTTGCCGCTCTCATGACCTCCAAGTTCAAGATGTCTTCGATGGGAGACTTGAAGTTCTTCCTTGGTTTTGACATCAAACAAAGAAGAGAAGGAACCTTCATCAACGAAGCCAAATACACTCAAGACATGCTTAAAAGATTCAAGCTAAGTGATGTCAAGCCGGCTTCTACAACAATGCCTACCAAGTGCCAACTTGACATTGATCCCAATGGTAAAGCGGTGGATCAAAAGGTATATCGCTCCATGATTGGCTCCTTGATTTACCTTTGTGCATCTAGACCGGATATCATGTTGAGTGTGGGGATGTGTGAACGTTTTCAAGCCGCACCAAAGGAAAGTCACTTTGTGGCAGTCAAGCGAATCTTTCGATATTTGGCTCATACCCCAAACTTTGGTTATGGTACCCAAGAGGAGCAAACTTCAAGCTTGAAGGTTTCACGGATTCCGATTGGGTGGGAGACAAAGTGGATAGGAGGTCCACCTCCGGAGGGTGCCAATTTCTTGGTTGCTCTTTGGTAAGTTGGTCTTCCAAGAAGCAAAGTTGTGTGTCTCTCTCGTCCACCGAAGCGGAGTATGTGGCGGCCGGTAGTTGTTGTGCTCAACTCCTATGGATGAGGCAAACTTTAAAGGAGTACGGTGTCATTTGTGACAAAGTGCCTCTTTGGTGTGATAATGAAAGTGCCATCAAGATTTCTCTCAACCCGGTGCAACACTTCAAGACGAAGCACATTGAGATTCGGTATCACTTCATCCGGGATTACATTAGGCGAGGGGAGATCGAGCTCAAGTATGTCAACACTCGTGATAACCTTGCAGATATTTTCACGAACCCCTTGGATGAAGCAAGATTTCGCAAGTTAAGGCATGAGCTAAATATCATTGATTTGAGCAATGTTACTTGAACCTGTGCACCCCCCACCACACTCAACTTGTTGTCTAGTTTAGGTGTAGGCATGGACATAGGGGGAGTGGTGTTCTCTCAATGAACTCTCCCTCCCCCCATTATGCATAAAATGATCAACTCTTTCACATCAGCCATTTTTGATGGTACTTGTGCTTCAAAGACGAGTTTTGGTCATGGGCCCAAGGATAATTCTTCGTGGTGCCATACCAATTGACTCAAACATAGGTGGCTCCGGTCACCGCCCTCTCTTGAGAGAGGCTAGAGCACACTCTTCTTTCGTTTGGTTGCTTTGAAGGAGTGGGCTCCGGTTCGTTGGTCGTGTGTGTGTTGTCTTGTTGGTCTTTTTTCTTGTCTTTGCCTTCCCGTTTTTCTCGGTGTGGTTGAGTTTTTAGTCTAGAAGCATTTTTTTTGGTTGCTGGCGGTACTACCGCCGCTGGCGAGCGGTACTACCGCCCCCCATCGCGGTACTACCGCTGAGAGGCGCGGGCGGGGGTTATATCGGGGGCAGGGGGAGTTTCTTCTCCCCCATACCCATTCGCACGCCCCCTCGCCTGTTCCGCCCTCTCTCCAGCAACCGGCGCCGCGGGAGGGCTCCGGCGGATCTCCCTCTCCAGGACATTCCTCTCCATTCCCTTCGGTGGAGACTATCCCCACCTTGTCCTCTTGCCATGGATGCCGGTATTGCCCCCGTTCTCTCGTTCTTTTTGTCTAGATTTCCAATCTAGCATCTTAGGGGCAGTAGCAGTTGCATCTCTAGATTTTTGGCCAAATCTAGGCTTGAGTAGGATGGAGAATGCTTCTAGGCAGTTTAGATTGATGTTTGGTTGGAGTATTTTTGAATTTGGTAGGACGGTAGTGCCGGATCTGTCCACGGTAGTAGGAAACGGTTGTTTCCCCATCTCGAGCGGTACTACCGCCCTCTCCAGGGCGGCACTACCGCTTGGAGCGGTACTACCGCTCCCTGTGGAGCGATACTACCGCTCGGGGCGGTACTACCGCTAGCAGGTCGCGGTACTACCGCTCCCTACCAACTTCCACTGTACTTCTACCTTTCAGTGATATTTTTGCTCGTGTTTTGTGCCTTATGCTCGTGCTTTCTGGTTGTTTGCATATTCTTGTGTGTGGTTCCAGGTGATGAGGTCCCTGAGCATCAGGATCGTCATGTCAATCCCGGACGTGCCACGTCCAAGCGCTACCGCACCACCGAGCCTGCCGGAGGATCTTCAAGTGCTCCTCCTCCACCTCCACCTCCACCTCAACTCCAGAAGAAGTCCGGGGTCAAGCCAAAGCCCGGCAAAACAGTGCCAGAAATGCCGCCAAAGGAGTTCTGGGCAAGGCGCCGCCGCAACCCGTATGAAGCTGACCAAGATCCCACTTTGGTCAACCGTCCGTTCTGGAACAGGTTCCAGTTTGCCATCTTCTTCGATGTTCTCAAAGCCAAGAAGAATTTCTATGTCAACGTGCACTCCATCGACAACGACCATATGGAGCAAGATCCTGACTACTTTGGTGAAGCTCTTCAGATGTGCACTCAACTGAACATTCTTGGGATCATGAAATTCAACAAGGACTTTGATGCTGATATGGTGGCCCAATTCTATGCCACGGTTCACCTTGGGACTGATGAGGACAGGACACTCACCTGGATGACCAATGGCAAGTTGCTTTCAGTCAAGTGGAAAGCGTTCATGAAGTTGATTGGGGTGCAAGATTTAGGTCTTGAGTCTCCTGTTGGCTTTCGCCCTCACGGCCGCCCCAATTCCACTCACAAGCAAGCTCTCTGGCCATACTGCACTCTGAGGATCAACCAGGAGACAAAGAAGGAAACCTATGAGCTGCCTGCCTATCTGGATATCCTCCACCGCATCTTCAGAGAGACTCTTTTCCCTCGCATCGGGAATCTGGACCAGGTTCACTCTTATCTCGTGGACATGCTTCTTTTCTGCCAGTGTGAGAAGGAACAACCCTCCGGAGAGTCCTTGGATATCTCTCATGTTATGTGGTCTGAGCTGCTGTCTGCTATCTCCGAGCACAAGTGCCCGATTTATGGTCCGTTCATCATGCTACTCATTGAGAAGGCCTGGGATCATGTATATCCAAAGGTGCCACTGGAGTCTGGAGAGTTGATCTCTCACGATGTCAAGCGTCTGAGGAAGAAGGATAACTGGGGCATTTAGGCCCCTAGGACTGGAGTTCCTTCGTCTGCTGCTTCCATGGAGACAGAGGAGGAGCCTGCAACTGATGATGATGAGGATGATGACTACTTGCCTTCTGAGGCAGAGCCCTCTTGGGCTAAGAAGCTCAAGTCTAAGATGAAGAAGTTGTTCTGCATGGAGGCTCACGGTCAGTACATGACTCATGTGGCTGAGAAGAAGGCCCGAGGTCGTCACAAGGAGCTCATGCGTCAGTTGGGTGCTACAGTCAACAGTGGATCTGAGGACCAGCTTACTAAGGAGGAGGAGTGGATTCAGCAGCACTGCCCGTGGACCGATTCTGATGCCGAGCACTTCCAGACTAACGACGGTGGTGCCGATGTTTCCGCTGGGCTCTGATGCGTGTGTCCCTCATTTGCTCTCACCTGGAGCCGTAGCAACACTCCCTCTCCTTTTTGGTGTCTCGATGCCAAAGGGGGAGAGAGTTTAGGGATTTGCGAGTTGTGTCTTTCGTCTCTTGTTCGTGTTTTCCTCGCATTTGCTTTGGTTGGTTTGTCTGTGAGACTTAAGTTCGAGTGAGACCTAAGTTCGAGTCATATGGTGTGAGACATATGCTACCTTATCTTTCTAGTATCATTATCTATGTCACTATCTAGCTTATGAGTTGTGTGCTCTTCTTGTTATATCATCTATGCTGCTCTCATATACCTTGTTTAGATTGTTGGTCTCTAAAATGTAGGGGGAGCATTGATCCTAGTATGTGTGATGTGCAGTCCAAAGCATTTATCTAGATATCACACATCTAGGGGGAGCCCATCTACATGTTAGGACCGTGGGGTTTGTATGCTTACTCTATATCGTGTTTATGCAAATCCCGTATTTTCATCAATCCACCAAAAAGGGGGAGATTGTAAGGGCATATTTATCCCCTAGTAGTTTTGGTGATTGATGACAATGCTTTTGCGGACTAATCGTGTGCGTTAAGTTCTTTCAGAGAATCATCCATTGGCACGAGATGATTTCCTCCCCTCGGCGTTTTATTCAAGACGGTGTAGCTCCTTCGTTTCGTTGTTGGTGGACTAGTTTCGTAGGAGTCACCGTACTATTAAGAGGGGATCCGCTTTGGTAAGACTAGGGTGGAATCAACACGTACACATCCTTATCACACCCGTCGTCTTCCTTTCGCAACTTTGGAGCCGCAACTTCTCTTCCGTACCTGCTTCGCCCTGTGCCAGCGGTAGTACCGCGGTCTCCAGCGGTAGTACCGCCGAAGCCCTCCAGCGGTAGTACCGCTCCATGAAGCGGTAGTACCGCTCTCAGCGGTAGTACCACTCCATAGAGCGCTAGTACCGCTCGCGGGCTTCGGCCGTAGTACCGCAGCTGTACCGCGCTACTACCGCCTCGATTCGAGACGGTGTTTTCTCGTGTCGGGTTTTGCAGCACTAAAAGCGGTAGTAGAAGCGGTAGTACCGCGCCGAGCGGTAGTACCGCTCCTACTCCCGCGGTAGTACCGCTCTGGGGCCAGTGGCCTGACTTCCTCGCCAGCACGGTACTACCGCTGGGTAGGAAGCGGTAGTACCGCTCTCAGCGGTAGTACCGCCCTTCCCTAGCGGTAGTACCGCTCTATGCGGGGCTGCTCAGTGGGGTGACGGTTGGAATTGTTCCCCCACTATATAAAGGTGTATTCTTCCTCCAAGTTGACCTACCTTTTTCCCCCAAAGCTCCATTGTTGCTGAAAGCTCCATTTTCGCCCGATCTCTCTCCCTAGCCAATCAAACTTGTTGATTTGCTCGGGATTGATTGAGAAGGCCCAGTCTACACTTCCACCAAGAGAAATATGATTCGCCCCACTTATCCCTTGCGGATCTTGTTACTCTTGGGTGTTGAGCACCCTAGACGGTTGAGGTCACCTCGAAGCCATACTCCATTCTGGTGAAGCTTCGTGGTGTTGTTGTTGGTGGTGGGAGCCTCCGATTGTTGTGGAGATTGCCCCAACCTTGCTTGTAAAGGTTCGGTCGCCGCCTTCAAGGGCACCAATAGTGGAATCACGGCATCTCGCATTGTGTGAGGGCGTGAGGAGAATACGGTGGCCCTAGTGGCTTCTTGGGGAGCATTGTGCCTCCACACCGCTCTAACGGAGACGTACTTCCCCTTAAAAGGAAGGAACTCCGGTAACACATCCTCGTCTCCACCGGCTCCACTCTTGGTTATTTCGTGCCTTTACTTTTGCAAGCCTACATGTCTTACATCCTTTGCTTGCTTGTGTGCTAGTTGTTATTGCATCATATAGGTTGCTCACCTAGTTGCACATCTAGACAACCTTTTTTGTTGTTTAATTTGGTAAAGAAAAGCTGAAAAATTGTTAGTTGCCTATTCACCCCCCCCCTCTAGTCAACCATATTGATCCTTTCAACTAGTGGTTCAATGTCGTCGTCCATGTCCTCGGCCTCCTCAGAGGTGTAGTCCAACATATCGGGTAAGTCTTCGATAGTGGCTACTAAGTGGGTGGTGGGTGGGACATAAAATTCCCTATGATCCATCTCATGAACCGAAGATAGGTCATCTAGGATGCTCATCTCTTGGATCCAATCTAGCGCCTCGTTTATCAGAGCGAGGCTACTCGGGTCAACGTGTGGGATTCCTTCGGAGTAGACTTCTGGAGTGCTAGTAGGTGGGGGGGGTCTGGTGATATGGGCTCTTGCTCTTGGGATGCCGAATTGGTGCCCGAGCTCGGGGCTGGACAAGTGGTCATGCAGGAGAGTTCGGCCAGGACTGTCCCCTAGTTTACGGGTACCAGGGCGGCATTAAGGCTCGAAGCCTAACACGGGGGAGTGAGCGCGGCCAGAGCTAACTCTGGGCCTTCAGGGGCAGCTGCATCCGTGTTCAAATCCTGGTGCACGTTGATGGCCGATTTGATGATCGGGCCGAGCGTGGATTCGGGAGTCCCAGGCAAAGCTGAGAAGCCCATGAAGATTACATCACCCGAGCATCGACGACATAGTCCAGATTACCGAACCTGATGCGATGCTCGAGGGCGAAGTTGTCAACCGAGTCAAGGCGACCGGTCGAATCAGCATGCAGAACAATGCTGCCGAACGCAAACAGTTGACTGGGGACGAAGATGTCTCTGGAGTTGATGCCATCTCCGATGATCAGGCGAGCCATCGATCCTTCGGTGATGTGACAGTGGAACTCTCAAAGAAAGCACCAATGTTGGTGTCAAAACTGGCAGATCTCGGGTAGGGGGTCCCGAACTATGGACCTTGGATTGATGGGGAACAGTAGACGTGGGACACGATGTTTACCTAGGTTCGGGCCCTCTCTAATAGGTACAACCCTACGTCCTACTTGATTATATTGCTTGTGTATAAGGGGGTTACAGAGTATATCTACCACGAGATCAGATGAACTAAACCCTAACTAGTAGGATGGTGATTGTTCTTCTAGACCCTATGGACTAAACCCTTTAGTTTATAAAGACACCTGGAGTACTAGGGTTTACATATAGTCGGTTACACTGAGGGGAACACCGGATCTTCCATCTTGACTTGGAGCACACATCAAGGCAGAAAGGTCTTCGGACCAGATACAGTACGACCCAACAATCCGGCCCATGAGAAATAGGCAGGCCACCCGAGGACCCCTTAGTCCAGGACTCCCTCACCAGGGCTTCCACGTCTCCCTCCTCTGGTCCCCTGCCACCACTCTTGTAACGCCCCGAGACTGACGCTTCAGAAGACTTCCATATTTTCGTGATCAACCGTGTGTTTCATTTATGCTTGCTCTTTTATTTTTGCATTGCATCACGTCATCATGCAACCCTTTTTAAAACTCAACTAATAAATTGCATAGATGGTTGATCTATTTAAATCGAGGGAAGGGTGACTTCTCTTTATAACATATCTTCCCAATATTAGGGAGCTATATTTAAATATTTCATTAATTTGGAATTCACCATAACACACTTGCAAAATATTCCGATGCCTTTGTTATCTTAACTCTTGGTCTCCAACCTTGCCATATATTCTTTCTTCATCTATCGAAGCCCCACAAAAATTCTCAACATTTTTGGACCTTCCCAACCCTCACTTCCTATTCAAACCATTTGAATTTAAATCAAATGAGTTTGAATTTAAACTTCCATTCATGCCCACTTCTATTTTACCTGGATCAAGCTCATTTTTATGAGTCCAGGAAAATTATCCCCATGCGCAAATCCTTTCCCTAACCCTCTCTTTCTTTTTCTTCTCTATTTCTTTTCTGCTAAAGAATATGTGTGTGTGTGAGAGAGAGAAGAGAGCCCAACCAGTCCAGCTAGGCCCAACCATCTCCACAGCCCATCTAATCCCTATAACCCTAGCCCGATCGAATCCCCCTCTCGCTCCCCTGCCCGATCCCTCCAGCGCCGCCAGGAGCCCGATCCCCATATCCCTCCACTCGATGCCTTCTCTCCCTCTCGATCTCCCACGCGCGCCGTCCTCCTTCCTCTTTTGCACCAGCGCCGTCCATCCCCGTAGCCCGCTGCATCGCCCGAAGCCGCCCTGCATCTCGCCTCCTCCGTCTGCTTCCCCTGCTTCGAGCAACAACTCGGGAACGCGCAACCCCGCCGGCCTGCCAGGCCACCGGGGCTCCCTCCACCGTCGAGCAGCCCAGCAGTTGAGCCCTGCACCTCCCCCGCCTTGGATCTGGTCATCCCCGCGCCTAGTCCCTTTGCTGCTCCTCTGCTTCGCGCCTGCAGTCGTCGTCCTCCATGCCCGCAGGAGCGCCAACGCCACCAGGACGCCGTCCCGCGCCCAAGCTCCTCCGCCTTCCTTCGTGCCTCCATGCGGTTTCTCTCGCCGTACCTCTCCGAGCAGGAGCCGCCTTCCCTGCTGCGTGCCAAGGCCGACGCTGACCACTTCGTCCTTCGCCGCCCTGCTGCCGCTGCAGTCCATCTGTGCGTCTTCTGCGCGTCTGTGACCTTCTGTCGTCGTCCCCATCGACCCGAGCGCGCCCCATACGTGGCCTCGGCCTCGAGCTGTTGTCACGGTGCCTACCCTGAACAGGAGAAATTTTGGATCGCCAAGTCCCCTTCGGTTTCATCAAGACCCTCATGTACGACTACAGCCGTTGATGCGTCAAGTACCTCTAGCGAAGACCCGAACGTCTACGACCTGTGTACCGCTACCCTTGCCGTGTACAACTACCGTCGACCCCAAGTTACTCGGATTCGTCAAGTTCCTATCCGAAATGAACGTGTACCACTACCTTCGCCGTGTACCACTGTGCCCAAGTTCCACTACAAGATGTACCACTACCGTTGCCGAAGACCGTCAAGTGTACAACTACCACCGCCGTTGATTCGACAAGACAATGTGTACCCCTACTTCCACGACGTCCCGTGAACGCCTACTTCCTCTACACCGCTCCGAACTCGAACCGCTCCGAAAAGGCACGTTTCAAAGGTATAGCCCCGAGACGACCGCCGTGGACCGAATGCATGTGTTGTATGAGATGTACCGTTTGCACCGTGTCCGAATTGTCACTCGTTTCCATGCCACTAACCCGTGGGAACCCGGTAGTCGGGAGCACCCCACCATCTCTAGCATGTTCCGCACATCCGCACGCTTCCTTTTGCACCGCTATCTCCATGAGCTACCAGAACCGATATGTTGCCGTGGCATCATTTTCGGATTCGTCGCCGTGGCACCCTTTTCCTTCTGCCATAGCGACAAATGCCTCGTATCATGCTCATGTCAACATTTTTATAAAATTGCATAAAACTTGCATATGTCATCCGCATCATGATAACAACAATTAAAATGTTTAAAATTGTTGTTGCATTAAATTGCTAAATAACATGGGGATTTCCCGGAATTGTTGTTTGTGTTTCCGGCCTCATTTAAACTTGCCTAAATAGTTAGTTTAATTATGCTTCACCTCTTGCCATGTTAACCAACATTTAATCTTGTCTTGTTCATAACCGAGAGAGAAACTAAATAATTGATGTGGTGTTTCGTCAATATGCAACGCGTTGCATATTGAGCTCCACTTAACTTGTAGTGTTGTTTGCCATGTCATGCCTCATTAAACTGGACATGCATCATACTTGTTTGTGCATCATGACATGTTTATGCTTTTGTGTTTACCATGTTGTTTGCTTCTTTCCGGTTTGCTTCTCTCGTTAGCTTCGGTTTCGTTCCGGAGTTGTGAGGATTCATTCGACTACGTCCGCTTGTCTTCTTCATGGACTCGTACTTCTTCCTTGCGGGATCTCAGGCAAGATGACCGCTACCCTGGATCTCACTACTATCATTGCTATGCTAGTTGCTTCGTTCTATCGCTATGCTGCGCTTCCTATTACTTGTTCCTTAAGCCTCTCAAATTGCCATGAACCTCTAACCTTTGACACCCTTCCTAGCAAACCGTTGTTTGGCTATGTTACCGCTTTGCTCAGCCCCTCTTATAGCGTTGTTAGTTGCAGGTGAAGTTGAAGATTGCTCCATGGTGGACAGGGTTATGTTGGGATATCACAATATCTCTTATATTATTAATGCATCTATATACTTGGGAAAGGGTGGAAGGCTCGGCCTTATGCCTGGTGTTTTGTTCCACTCTTGCCGCCCTAGTTTCCGTCATACCGGTATTATGTTCCCGGATTTTGTGTTCCTTATGCGGTCGGGTGATTTATGGGACCCCCTTGACAGTTCACTTTGAATAAAACTCCTCCAGCAAGGCCCAACCTTGGTTTTACCATTTGCCTCACCACCACCTACTTTTCCCTTGGGAGTCTCTCTCTCGAGGGTCATCTTTATTTAGCCCCCCGGGCCAATGCTTGTCTAAGTGTTGGTCCGAACTAGAGTCCTTTGCAGCGCCCCCTCAGGGAAACTTGAGGTCTAGTTTTAGTTGTATGGAGTGCTCATCCGGTGTTGCCCTGAGAACAAGATATGTGCAGCTCCTATCGGGATGTCGGCGCATCGGGCGGCTTTGCTGGTCTTGTTTTACCATTGTCGAAATGTCTTGTAAACCGGGATTCCGAGACTGATCGTGTAACGCCCTCAATGCGGCTATATCTCCCACGTGTCGAAGCACGACTTAGAGGCATAACCGCATTGAAAGCAATGTCGCAAGTGAGGTAATCTTCGAACAGCCCATGTAATACATAAGGGAAAAGATACATAGTTGGCTTATAGTCGCCACTTCACACAATACATAAATAAACATCGATCATCCAGATTACACTCAAGGTCCGACTACGGAACCAAAATAAAAGAAGACTACCCCAAATGCTACACAGATCCCCGATCGTCCCGACTGGGCACCTCTACTGATCATCTGGAAACGATACATAATAACGACCAAGGGCCTCATCAAATTCCCACTTCAGCTCAGTTGCGCCAACTGCGCCAGTATCCTCGACACCTGCATCTATTTTGGTAGAATCTGTGAGTCACGAGGACTCAGCAATCTCACACCCGCGAGATCAAGACTATTTAAGCTCATAGGTAGGAAAGGCATAATATGGTGGAGCTGCAACAAGCACTAAGCAAATATGGTGGCTAACATACGCAAGTGAGAGCGGGAAGAGAAGCAACGCATCGGTCGAGAAGCTAGAAGTGATCAAGAAGTGATCCTGAAACTACTTACGTCAAACATAACACAAACCGTGTTCACTTCCCGGACTCCGCCGAGAAGAGACCATCACGGCTACACACACAGTTGATGTATTTTAAAGAGGTCAAGTGTCAAGTTATCTACAACTGGACATCAACAAATTCCCATCTGCCTCATAACCGCGGGAACGGCTTTTGAAAGATTGTATACCCTGCAGGGGTGTCCCAACTCAGCCCATCACAAGCTCTCACGGTCAACGAAGGAATAGACCTTCTCCCGGGAAGGTCCGATCAGTCTCGGAATCCCGGTTCGCAAAACATTTCGACAATGGTAAAACAAGACCAGCAAAGCCACCCGAAGTGCCGACAAATCCCGATAGGAGCTGCACATATCTCGTTCTTAGGTCACACCGGATAAGCGAAGCGTACAGGAACCGACGAATCCAAGTTGCCAAGGAATGGTCCCGCACGGTGCTCTAGTTTGGACCAACACTCGAAGGAGCACTGGCCCGGGGGGGTAAATAAAGATGACCCTTGGGCTCGCGAAAACCCAAGGGAAAGGGCTTAGGTGGCAAATGGTAAAACCAAGGTTGGGCCTTGCTGGAGGAGTTTTATTCAAAGCGAACTGTTAAGGGGGTCCCATAAATCACCCAACCGTGTAAGGAACGCAAAATCAAGGAACATAACACCGATGTCACGGAACTAGGGCGGCAAGAGTGGAACAAGTCACCGGGCATAAGGCCAGGCCTTCCACCCTTTACCAAGTATATAAGGTGCATTAATATAAACAGGAGATATTGTGATATCCCAAAATACCCATGTTCCGACCTGGAACAACCTTCATCTTCACCTGTAGCTAACAATGCTATAAGAGGGGCTGAGCAAAAGCGGTGACATAGCCAATCAATGGTTGCTAGGACAGGTTGGTTAGAGGTTTGTCATGGCAATAGGTAGGCATGGTAAACAAAGGCAGGCAGGGCTAACATAGCGAAAGAGCGAGTACTAGCAAGCAAAGATAAAAATGATTTCGAAGGTATGGTCATCTTGCCTGCAAGGTTCTCAGAGTTGTCGAAGGCTGGATCCTCATTAGCGTACTCAACAGGTTCCTCGTGCACGTACTCGTCTCCCGGCTCTACCCAAAGCAAGAACAGAAGCAAAGGAACCACAATAAAACACGGTGCAATGCGCAAGCAATATGATGCAAAACATGTCATGATATGTGAGATGTGATATGCAATGCATACGCGTGCTTCGGAAGGAAAGATGATGAACAAGTCATCAACTTGGCAAACCAAGTATGCCGCTGGAAAGATGAGATGATTTCGGTTAAAATCGATATAAAGATCACCGGAAACGGATGCACGGTTTGCAAATGGCAAGCAAGACAAGTATGGCACAAAGCTGCGATTAACAGCACGATGCTACTTAGCATGCAACAATAAACTATGCTACAACACCCCAACATGAAAACAAAACATATGGAGATCATCTACAGGAGATGCTTTACAAAAGAGGAACACTGAGCTACGGCTAAATCACATCATAACAGGTTCAAACAAGCATGGAGAAAGTGCATAAAATTATCAGGCTGGACATGGCATAAACAGCAGCACGAAGCAATGTTCAGAGCAGGTTATCAACATGCTACAGGAACTTATAATAGCAAACTAAGGCATGGCATGAATCTACTCAAAGCATAGATCAAAAGTCCCTAACTGACCATAAGCCAAAAAGGACCATAGAATATGATGGCACCCACGTAAACATAGCAAGTTTCGTTAACAGATTTCAGCAAACAAAGCATGGCATTGAAATAATTACGAAGGCGCCTTCGTGAGCTCAATGCACTCACTACAGAGAACCTCAAGATAAACTAAGCATACATCCATCAAGAAGGCATGTCATAGGAGCTATACATGGCAAGAAACAACAACATAGCATATCCGGACCAACTACAACAACCTCGGCCAAATTGTATAACATGTAAACAATCTGCGAGGAAACATTTTGAAGCAAAAATAGAGCACGAAAATGTCATGCTAGACTACTCCATAATTGCAACCAGGACCATGGATGGATAGAGCATAACCATGTTGTCAAAACACCCTTACTGAAGTATCTCAAATAATGCATGGATCTCTCTGTAGCAACATGTTCACATGGCATGAAAATTACAGCAGAACAGGAACTAAAATCAGCATTAACACGAAGCCTAGTTTGCATGCTTGTGCTAGTCACCACATTGATCACAAAATTACATAGTAAGCACCTCTGTAAAGAAGACATAGCCTAGTTCAAAACACATTTAGGGATCAACCTCATAGGATGCACACATCAATCATGGCAAAAATGACAAAAGAGCTCGTGCTGATAAGATTCTGAAACTAACGATATGAAACCCTCTTCCAACAGCATTTCGGGCATTAAGATGACCTCAAATGCAATTTAGGCAATGGAATGAAATGATGTACTCTTCGAGACGAACAATTTGACATATTACACGCACGAAACGGAGCTACGAATGCGAAGATGTGATGCAATGAACATGCAATGATATTAACACAGAATAGGGACTTAGACGAATTCGGGGGTCGGGGAAAGAAGTCAACCGTGAGGGGTCCGATCGGATCTGGCGCGCGCCTCAAGGATCGCTGGCCGGAGGGGAAGAAGAGGCGGCGGCCGGAGGAGTCGGGACGCCGGATCCGGGGCCGGGGTGGCCGGATCTGGCGCGGCGGCGCGGGGCGCGGCGCTTGGAGGCGGCGGCGAGCTCCGGACGGCGGGGCGCGGGGCCGGCCGGCGAGGC
>NC_041385.1:605603475-605612836 GCF_002162155.2 Triticum dicoccoides
GGGGGGGGTGTTTTTATAGGTAGAAGGAGCTAGGAGTGTCCAAATGGGGTGTAGTTTTCGCCCACACGATCGTGATCGAACGACCGAGAGCATGGAGGAGAGTTAGATGGGTTATTGGGCTGTTTTGGAGGGGTGTTGGGCTGCAACTTAAAAGAGGCCTTTGCGGGAGTGCGGTTAACCGTTGGAGTATCAAACGAGCTCCAAATGACCCGAAACTTGACAGGTGGTCTACCGGTGCTATACCAGGGCCACTTGGCAAGGCTCGGTCCATTCAGAGAACGTTCAACACCCGCACACGAAAGGAGACAAGAGGGGTGCGCCGGTGCATGTGGGAGTGTCGGATTGCAAAACGGACAACGGGGAAAATGCTCGGATGCAAGAGACGAACACGTATGCAAATGAGATGCATATGATGACATGATATGAGATGCATGGCATGAATAAAATGCAAGAACAAAAGACAAAACCCAACCATGGAGGGAATATCATATCACATAGCCGAAAATGGCAAGAGTTGGAGTTACAAAGATGGAAAGTTACATCCGGGGTGTTACAACACTCCACCACTACAGGAGGATCTCGTCCCGAGATCTAGGACTGAAAGAACTCCGGATATTCAGAATGGAGGTGATCCTCACGCTCCCAGGTGGCTTCTCGGTCGGAATGGTGTGACCACTTCACTTTCAGGAATTTGATTGACTTGTTGCGAGTCTTGCGCTCGGTTTCTTCAAGAATAGCAACGGGATGCTCATGATAAGAGAGATCTTCTTGGAGGTCGATCTCTTCGAAGTTGATAGTGCGCTCAGGAGTCTTGAAGCACTTGCGAAGCTGTGACACGTGAAACACATCGTGCATGTTTGCAAAGTTGGATGGAAGCTCAAGTTGATAGGCGAGATCGCCTCTTTTGCCAATGATCTTGAAAGGACCCACGTATCTAGGGGCAAGCTTCCCTTTGATACCGAAGCGACGAGTGCCTTTCATTGGAGAGACGCGGAGGTAGACATGGTCTCCGATTTCAAAAGCCAAGTCACGATGCTTGCTATCATAGTAACTCTTTTGTCGCGATTGCGCGGCTTTGAGATTCTCACGAATGACTTTGCACATTTCTTCGGCTTCTGTGATCAAGTCGTTGCCAAGAAGTTGGCGTTCACCTGTCTCAGACTAGTTGAGAGGAGTACGACACTTTCTGCCATAGAGAATTTCGAATGGGGCCTTGCCCGAACTCGCTTGGAAGCTGTTGTTGTAGGAAAACTCGGCATATGGAAGACAATCTTCCCACTTCATACTGAAAGAGATGACACAAGCCCTGAGCATATCTTCAAGAATTTGATTGACTCACTCGACTTGGCCACTTGTTTGAGGATGGAAAGCTGTGCTGAAACGAATGTTGGAACCCATGGTCGACTGAAAGGAGTCCCAGAACTTAGAAGTGAAGATGCTTCCATGATCTGAAGATATCAATTGTGGAATGCCGTGCAAGGAGAAATTCTGGAGGTGTATAGCTTTGCCAGCTGAGCTGTTGTGATAGATTCTTTGATAGGAAGAAAATGAGCCACTTTGGTAAGCTTGTCAATCACAACGAAGATAGCATCATTTCCACGCTTGGACTTAGGAAAACCAGTCACGAAGTCCATCTCGATATGGTCAAACTTCCATTCCGTAATAGCAAGAGGTTGGAGGAGACCAGCTGGTCGTTAGTGTTCTGCTTTCACTCTTCTGCAGACATCACATTCATTCACGAATTGAGCAATCTCTCGCTTCATTCGAGTCCACCAATATGACTGCTTGAGGTCATGGTACATCTTTGTACTTCCAGGATGAATGGATAGGAGGGAATTGTGTGCCTCATTCATAATGACCTTTCCCAGATCACCTTTTGGAACCACAATTCGATCCTCGAAGAAAAGAGTATCTTTGTTATCCAAGCGATAGCACTTGTACTTGGGAATACCCTTGTCAATACCACGTTTCACCTTCTTCACCATGGTATCCAGGAGTTGTGCCTCACGAATTTGATCTTCCAAAGTAGGAGAGACTATGAGGTTGGCAAGAAAGCCTTGAGGAACAACTTGAAGATTCAGCTTGCGGAAGGCTTCACAGAGATCCGGTTGAAACGGCTTGAGAATTAGACTGTTGCAATAAGCCTTTCTGCTCAGAGCATCTGCAATCACATTCACCTTGCCAGGAGTATATTCGATACTCGGATTGTACTCCTGAATCAATTCGACCCATCGAGTCTGCCTGAGGTTAAGGTTGGGTTGAGTGAAGATATACTTGAGGCTCTTGTGATCGGTGAAAATGTCCACTTGCCTTCCCAATAAGAGATGTCTCCATGTTATCAATGCATGGACAACTACCGCCAACTCAAGATCGTGAGTGGGTAGTTCTTTTCGTTGGGCTTCAACTGACGAGAGGTATAGGCCACAACTTTTTTCTCTTGCATCAACACAGCACCGAGACCTTGAAGGGAAGCATCACAGAATACTTCGAATGGCTTGGATTCATCAGGAGGAGTCAAAACAGGAGCTGTGACTAGCTTCTCTTTGAGGGTGTTGAAAGCGACGTCACACTCAGGCGTCCAGACATACTTTACATGCTTCTGGAGGAGGTTGGAAAGAGGCTTTGCAATCTTAGAGAAGTTCTCAACGAATCTTCGGCAATAGCTTGCAAGACCGAGAAAACTGCAGAGCTGCTTGACATTCTGAGGAGGTTCCCAATTCACAACTGCAGAAACCTTTGCGGGATTAACAGCAATTCCCTTGGCGGAGATGATGTGGCCAAGATAAAGAACTTCATCAAGCCAGAACTCACATTTGGAAAACTTCGCATAGAATTGATGCTCTCTGAGCTTGTCAAGCACCAATCGCAAATGTTTGGCATGATCCTACTTATTCTTGGAGAAGACCAAAATATCATCGAGATACACCAGAACAAATTCATTAGTGTAGGGGTTGAAGATAAAGTTCATCATGCGAGAGAATGTTGGAGGAGCATTGACAAGGCCGAAAGACATGACAGTATATTCATAAGAACCATAGCTTGTTCTGAATGCTGTCTTGGGAATGTCTTGTTCACGAATGCGAATCTGATGATAACCCATACGAAGGTCAAGCTTGGAGAAAACTTTAGCCCCTTTGAGTTGCTCGAAAAGCTCATTGATGTTGGGAAGTGGGTACTTGTTCTTGATTGTCTTCTTGTTCAATGGACGGTAATCGACACAAAGTCGGTCCGTGCCATCCTTCTTCTTGACAAAAAGAAATCCACAACCCCATGGGGAAGAACTCGGTCTGATCAAACCCAGACGCTCTTGTTCATCGAGCTGTTTCTTCAATTCCTTCAGCTCCTTGGGTCCAAGCTTGTATGGACGCTTGCAAACGGGTTCCGTACCAGGCTCAAGATCAATAACGAACTCGACTGGCCGATGAGGAGGCATACCCGGAAGCTCTTCTGGAAAGACATCTTGGTACTCACAAACGACTGGAATCTGAGAAATAGCATCCAATTCGCCCTTCTCATTGAGAGAAAACAACCGAATGGTTTCATCGCGAGCGGCATAGATGATAACATCCTCAGAAGGGTGAGTCAATTGAATTTGCCTAGCAGCACAATCAAGCTGAGCCTTGTGCTTAGAAAGCCAGTCCATCCCAAGAATAAGATCAATATCAGAATCGCCAAGAACAAATGGTTTAGAAAGAAATTTGTAGTCGCCCATCTTGATAGAGACATCATGAACTACCGAGTTGGTCCTCATTGACTTCCCCGGAGAAACAACGCCCAAAGGTTTATCCAAGTAAGACCAAGTAAAATCATTCTTAGCAAAGAAAGATCTTGACATGAAACAATGCGATGCACCAGTATCAAATAAGACTTTTGCAGGAATATCATTAACAGGAAGATTACCCATGATCACATCTGAAGAATCCTCTGCCTGTGATGCATTCAACATGTTCACCTTTGCAGACTTTGGATTATGCTTGACCACTGCATTGCTTGAAGATCTCACAGGAGGAGGAGGAGGAAGGCGCCTTTGATTCAAGCACTTGTTCGCGTAGTGGCCTTTCTGCTGACACTTGTTGCAAGTCACTTCTGAGAGCGGACGATGATAAGGAGCAATTGACCTTGGAGCTTGAGGCCGAGACTTGTTCTGATAGCTTGGGTTGGGTGGGTGGGAAGATCCACGGCCACCTGAGTTCTTCTGATGGTAAGGCTAACGAAACGGAGGAGGAGGAAGATAAAACTTCTACTACTTAGCTGCCACTTGTGAGGAAGAAGAAGATTGCACTGCATCTCTGATTCTCTTCTTAGAAGCCTCACACTTGAGCTGAGCACCTTCTTGCTTGAGTGCCATATTGTAGAATTGATCAAACTGAGTAGGCTCAACAAGAACGAGAGCTAACTGCAGATCCTCTCTAAGGCCACCTCTGAACTGATAGATCATACTCTTCTCATCTAGAACATCTTTCTTAGCAAAGCGAGCAAGTTTCTGAAACTGCTTGTTGTATTCATACACTGACATGTTGCCTTGCTTGAGATTGCGGAATTCCTCACGCTTGCTCTCAACAACACTGGTAGGAATATGGTGAGCTTTAAAGTCCCGACAGAAATCAGTCCAAGTAATCACTCGACCACCTCTGGAATCCTTGTATTGCTGGAACCAATCAGCTGCCTGATCCTTGAGCTGAAAAGAAGCGAACTTGACATAGTCCTCAGGCCTGACATTGCTACATTCAAAATGCTTGTTGATATCCACGAGCCAATCATCGGCATCTGTGGCCTTGGCACAGTAGCTGAAAGACTTCGGCTGATTTGCAAGGAATTGGTTGAGGGTAGGAAACTGAGGCTGATGATTGAACTACCTTTGACCTTGATTCCCTTGGTTACCTTGGCCTTGGTTGCGCTCTTGCATGAGCTGGATCATCATCTGAGCATGGGCGTTAGAGGCTGCCATCAAAGCTTGCCATGCCTCCGGAGGCGGAGGTGGAGGTGGAGGGTTCGCCTGACTCCCATCATTGCGTTCCGGATTCTAACGCGTTGGCGGAGCCATCCTGAAGAGGTTGACATCCGTTAGCATCTTGATAGACAGATAGACAAGTTGAATCAATCGGATAGAAATTGCAACATATAGTCTTCACAATAAACATTCGAACAAGGATGAACGAATGAATTCCAAAGTAAACATCACACGTCCATAAGGTGAGAAGCCACATGAATAGAGATTGATGAATGAAATAAACAAGGTACAACTGGAACAAATAAGTGGTAAGGATTACCCAATCACAAACCAAATATCTGCGGGAAGAAAAGCTAGAGCTACTTGAATCCCACCTATAAACTCCCGAAACTTTCTGGTTATGCAATCTGGTGTTGGGGATACAGGGGAAGCACAATATCTCACCCAAACTAACAATCCCTACATCCAGCTGTATCCATCCGTCAACACATAACCAAGAAACCTTCGGAAATCATGTACCTCAACCTTCGAAAAGCATCCGTTATATGAGTTATGGCAAAACTCTCGAGCTCTCCCCAGTACTGGGTTATCGGGGTTATCTCACCAACAACTGCATAAAAGAGATTTTCGATGTCGGCAAATCTCAGGTATTCCAGAACTGCAACGATAAAATTGTGATGACAACACCTCGGAGCTCAACTCCCCGGGACACTGCCACAACCCCTAAATGTCAGGAGGCACCAAGAACAATGTTCTTGTCACAAAACCATCGAAACGATTCCAAGATACCCGCGTGATCCTAAAAAAAATTTGAGTAATTTGAGAAGAGGATAGTCAAAACATCTACGTCAGGAGACCTCACCAGAGCGATGAAGGGACTGAGGAGTAAAAAGAATCCTACTCTCCGATATATATAATCCTAAGACTCAAAACATTTTGTTCTAGACTCAACATCGCCAACAAACAATCAAGCAGGGGGCTCCTAAGTCGGGGATGGCTCTGATTACCAACTTGTAACGCCCTCGATGCGGCTATATCTCCCACGTGTTGAAGCACGACTTAGAGGCATAACCGCATTGAAAGCAATGTCGCAAGTGAGGTAATCTTCGCACAGCCCATGTAATACATAAGGGAAAAGATACATAGTTGGCTTACAGTCGCCACTTCACACAATACATAAATAAACATCCATCATCCAGATTACACTCAAGGTCCGACTATGGAACCAAAATAAAAGAAGACTACCCCAAATGCTACAAAGATCCCCGATCGTCCCGACTGGGCACCTCTACTGATCATCTGGAAACGATACATAGTAACGACCAAGGGCCTCATCAAATTCCCACTTCAGCTCAGTTGCGCCAACTGCGCCAGTATCCTCGACACCTGCATCTGTTTTGGTAGAATCTGTGAGTCACGAGGACTCAGCAATCTCACACCCGCGAGATCAAGACTATTTAAGCTCACAGGTAGGAAAGGCGTAATATGGTGGAGCTGCAGCAAGCACTAAGCAAATATGGTGGCTAACATACGCAAGTGAGAGCGAGAAGAGAAGCAACGCATCGGTCGAGAAGCTAGAAGTGATCAAGAAGTGATCCTGAAACTACTTACATCAAACATAACACAAACCGTGTTCACTTCCCGGACTCCGCCGAGAAGAGACCATCACGGCTACACACACAGTTGATGTATTTTAAAGAGGTCAAGTGTCAAGTTATCTACAACCGGACATCAACAAATTCCCATCTGCCTCATAACCGCGGGCACGGCTTTCGAAAGATTGTATACCCTGCAGGGGTGTCCCAACTCAGCCCATCACAAGCTCTCACGGTCAATGAAGGAATAGACCTTCTCCCGGGAAGGCCCGATCAGTCTCGGAATCCCGGTTCGCAAAACATTTCGACAATGGTAAAACAAGACCAGCAAAGCCACACGAAGTGCCGACAAATCCCGATAGGAGCTGCACATATCTCGTTCTCAGGGCACACCGGATAAGCGAAGCATACAGGAACCGACGAATCCAAGTTGCCAAGGAATGGTCCCGCACGGTGCTCTAGTTTGGACCAACACTCGAAGGAGCACTGGCCCGGGGGGGTAAATAAAGATGACCCTTGGGCTCGCGAAAACCCAAGGGAAAGGGCTTAGGTGGCAAATGGTAAAACCAGGGTTGGGCCTTGCTGGAGGAGTTTTATTCAAAGCGAACTGTTAAGGGGGTCCCATAAATCACCCAACCGTGTAAGGAACGCAAAATCAAGGAACATAACACCGGTATCACGGAACTAGGGCGGCAAGAGTGGAACAAGTCACCGGGCATAAGGCCAGGCCTTCCACCCTTTACCAAGTATATAAGGTGCATTAATATAAACAGGAGATATTGTGATATCCCAAAATACCCATGTTTCGACCTGGAACAACCTTCATCTTCACCTGCAGCTAACAATGCTATAAGAGGGGCTGAGCAAAAGCGGTGACATAGCCAATCAATGGTTGCTAGGGCAGGTTGGTTAGAGGTTTGTCATGGCAATAGGTAGGCATGGTAAACAAAGGTAGGCAGGGCTAACATAGCGAAAGAGCGAGTACTAGCAAGCAAAGATAGAAGTGATTTCGAAGGTATGGTCATCTTGCCTGCAAGGTTCTCAGAGTTGTCGAAGGCTGGATCCTCGTTAGCGTACTCAACAGGTTCCTCGTGCATGTACTCGTCTCCCGGCTCTACCCAAAGCAAGAACACAAGCAAAGGAACCACAATAAATCACGGTGCAATGCGCAAGCAATATGATGCAAAACATGTCATGATATGCGAGATGTGATATGCAATGCATACGCGTGCTTCGGAAGGAAAGATGATGAACAAGGCATCAACTTGGCAAACCAAGTATGCCGCTGGAAAGATGAGATGATTTCAGTTGAAATCGATATAAAGATCACCGGAAACAGATGCACGGTTTGCAAATGGCAAGCAAGACAAGTATGGCACAAAGCTGCGATTAACAGCACGATGCTACTTAGCATGCAACAATAAACTATGCTACAGCACCCCAACATGAAAACAAAACATATGGAGATCATCTACAGGAGATGCTTTATAAAAGAGGAACACTGAGCTACGGCTAAATCAGATCATAACAGGTTCAAACAAGCATGGAGAAAGTGCATAAAATTATCAGGCTGGACATGGCATAAACAGCAGCACGAAGCAATGTTCAGAGCAGGTTATCAACATGCTACAGGAACTTATAATAGCAAACTAAGGCATGGCATGAATCTACTCAAAGCATAGATCAAAAGTCCCTTACTGACCATAAGCCAAAAAGAACCAAAGAATATGATGGCACCCACGTAAACATAGCAAGTTTCGTTAACAGATTTCAGCAAACAAAGCATGGCATTGAAATAATTACGAAGGCACCTTCGTGAGCTCGATGCACTCACTACAGAGCACCTCAAGATAAACTAAGCATACATCCATCAAGAAGGCATGTCATAGGAGCTATACATGGCAAGAAACAACAACATAGCATATCCGGACCAACTACAACAACCTCGGCCAAATTGTATAACATGTAAACAATCTGCCAGGAAACATTTTGAAGCAAAAGTAGAGCATGAAAATGACATGCTAGACTACTCCATAATTGCAACCAGGACCATGGATGGATAGAGCATAACCATGTTGTCAAAACACCCTTACTGAAGTATCTCAAATAATGCATGGATCTCTCTGTAGCAACATGTTTACATGGCATGAAAATTACAGCAGAACAGGAACTAAAATCAGCATTAACACGAAGCCTAGTTTGCATGCTTGTGCTAGTCACCAAATTGATCACAAAATTACATGGTAAGCACCTCTGTAAAGAAGACATAGTCTAGTTCAAAACACATTTAGGGATCAACCTCATAGGATGCACACATCAATCATGGCAAAAATGACAAAAGAGCTCGTGCTGATAAGATTCTGAAACTAACGATATGAAGCCCTCTTCCAACAGCATTTCTGGCATCAAGATGACCGCAAATGCAATTTATGCAATGGAATGAAATGATGTACTCTTCGAGACGAACAATTTGACATATTACACGCACGAAACGGAGCTACGGATGCGAAGATGTGATGCAATGAACATGCAATGATATTAACACAGAATAGGGACTTAGACGAATTCGGGGGTCGGGGAAAGAAGTCAACCGTGAGGGGTCCGATCGGATCTGGCGCACGCCTCGAGGATCGCTGGCCGGAGGGGAAGAAGAGGCGGCGGCCGGAGGAGTCGGGACGCCGGATCCGGGGCCGGGGTGGCCGGATCTGGCGCGGCGGCGCGGGGCGCGGCGCCTGGAGGCGGCGGCGAGCTCCGGACGGCGGGGCGCGGGGCCGGCCGGCGACGCAGACGGCGGCGGGGCGGCGCGCGGGGTCGC
>NC_041385.1:605613554-605649124 GCF_002162155.2 Triticum dicoccoides
GCGGCGGAGGCCACGTGGCAGCCGCGGATTGGCTGCGGGCGCGGCAACGGACGCGTCCGGCGCCGTC
Organism: Triticum dicoccoides; assembly: GCF_002162155.2. Lineage (NCBI taxonomy): Eukaryota > Viridiplantae > Streptophyta > Magnoliopsida > Poales > Poaceae > Triticum > Triticum dicoccoides. The sequence continues at coordinate 605,613,622 of NC_041385.1, forward strand.
CGGACGTGTCCGGCGCGGGGAGAGGAGCGGGGAGCTAGGGTTAGGGTAGTTTTGACCTGGGATTTCGGGGGAGAGGGTGTTTTTATAGGTAGAAGGAGCTAGGAGTGTCCAAATGGGGTGTAGTTTTCGCCCACACGATCATGATCGAACGACCGAGAGCATGGAGGTGAGTTAGATGGGTTATTAGGCTGTTTTGGAGGGGTGTTGGGCTGCAACCTAAAAGAGGCCTTTGCGGGAGTGCGGTTAACCGTTGGAGTATCAAACGAGCTCCAAATGACCCGAAACTTGACAGGTGGTCTACCGGTGCTATACCAGGGCCACTTGGCAAGGCTCGGTCCATTCCGAGAATGTTCAACACCCGCACACGAAAGGAGACAAGAGGGGTGCGCCGGTGCATGTGGGAGTGTCGGATTGCGAAACGGACAACGGGGAAAATGATCGGATGCAAGAGACGAACACGTATGCAAATCAGATGCACATGATGACATGATATGAGATGCATGACATGAATAAAATGCAAGAACAAAAGACAAAACCCAACCACGGAGGGAATATCATATCACATAGCCGAAAATGGCAAGAGTTGGAGTTACAAAGATGGAAAGTTACATCCGGGGTGTTACAGATCGGGTCTTCCTGGGAGAAGGTATATCCTTCGTTGATCGCAAGAGCTTATAATGGGCTAAGTTGGGACACCTCTGCAGGGTATTATCTTTCGAAAGCCGTGCCCGCGGTTATGTGGCAGATGGGAATTTGTTAATGTCCGGTTGTAGATAACTTGACACCAGATCCGAATTAAAACGCATCAACTGTGTGTGTAGCCGTGATGGTCTCTTCTCGGCGGAGTCCGAGAAGTGAACATGGTTCCTGTGTTATGTTTGACGCAAGTAGGAGTTTAGGATCACCTCTTGATCATTGCTAGTTGACGACCGTTCCTTTGTTTCTCTTCTCGCTCTCATTTGCGTATGTCAGCCACCATATATGCTTAGCCGCTGCTACAACCTCACCACTTTACCCCTTCCTTTCCCATTAAGCTTTGCTAGTCTTGATACCCATGGTAATGGGATTGCTGAGTCCTCGTGGCTCACAGATTACTACACCAACAGTTGCAGGTACAGATTATGCAATGATCATGACGCGAGAGCGATGTTGCTTGTTTTGGAGTTTCTTCTTCTGCTTCTTCGATCAGGGGATAGGTTCCAGGTCGGCAGCCTGGGCTAGCAGGGTGGATATTGTTTGAGTTTCTGTTTATGATTCATCCGTAGTCGGATGTTGTTCTTGTATGTTGTATTGTCGTATTCATGTGACATTGTATGTATCGAATGTATCCCCACTATTATGTAATGTTGATGTAATGATATCCACCTTGCAAAAGTGTCTTCAAGATGCGCTTCTATCCTTGGTGGGATCTTCGAGTTCCTTTAGGATAGGGTCGCATCTTGGGCGTGACAAGTTGGTATCAGAGCCTCGACCGACCATAGGAGCCCCCTTGTTTGTTGGCCGTTGTTGAGTCTATAAAAAAACTATTTTGAGTCTTAGGATTATATATATCGGAGAGTAGGAATTCTTTTTACTCCTCAGCCCCCTTCATCGCTCTGGTGAGGACTCCTGACGTAGATGTTTTGTCTTTCCTCTCCTCAAATTTCACTAAAAAAAATTTAGGATCACACGGGTATCTTGGGATCGTTCCGATATTCTTATGACAAGAACATTGTTCTTGGTGCCTCCTGACATTTAGGGGTTGTAGCAGTGTCCCGGGGAGTTGAGCTTTGAGGTGTTGTCGTCATAATTTTATCGTTGCAGTTCTGGAATACCTGAGTTTTGCCGACATCCAAAATCTCTTTTATGCAGTTGTTGGTGAGATAACCTCGATAACCCAATACTGGGGCGAGCTCGAGAGTATTGCCATAACTCGTATAACGGATGCTTTTCGAAGGTTGAGGTAAACGATTTCTGAAGGTTTCTTGGTTATGTGTTGAAGGATGGATACAGCTGGATGTAGGATTTTTTAGTTTGGGTGAGATATTATGCTTCCTCTGTATCCCCAACACCAGATTGCATAACCAGAAAGTTTCGGGAGTTTATAGGTGGGAATTCAAGTAGCTCCTAGAATATCTTTTCGACAGATGCATGATATGAGATTGGGTAAATCTCTATCATATGTATTTGTTCCGGCTTATCCTGCAAGCCAAATCCTTTGTTTGTTTTAATTGTGGTATTCGAGTTGCTTCAATGTCAAGTGTTGATTCTATACCTTTCCTAAATGGTGTTCTCATATTTCTATGGGAGTACTAATCCTTCTTGATCATCGAGGTCGTCATGTTAATTCTTTTCTAATCGGCGTGATTCTCTTCAAGTGGATCCCATCATTTTTCCCATCCGCAAGATCAATTCTAAGTTTTCTCAACGGTGTTTATTTCATTTGTTCCAAGTTGCCTTTGTTTTTCCCGCCCTCCCACCCTTTTTCTTCAAGGACTCAGATTTCTTAATCATGTACCTTTTATTTGTGGGAAGTCTCTTCATTCTTTTCTTTCGATGTTCTTATCCGGTGATCCCTCGTGAAGATGCTCACGAGCTTCAAGTTCATCATCCTTCGTTTTTTTTCTTCTCCGGTGGATCCAATTCAAGCTTTCAGTGTTGATCATATTCCTTTCCTCGTGTCAAATGCTTTCTCATGCCGGTGCACCTCTCAATCACTCACCTCTTGCTATTCATTTATTCCAGAGTGTTGAAGATATCTTAGAAGATTTGTGTTTCCATTCTTAATCCGTTCAAGCTATTTGGAGATTGTTATCTCATTCAAGCCATTTAATTCAACCGGTGCAATCTCTCTTTAAAATCAATCGTTCAACAGTGTTTCCTTCTGAGTGGGCCCTAACCCACAGGTCTTTTCCCAGGATCTTACCTGACTCTTCTAATTATTCCGGAGCCATTCCTAATTCTTTTCGAAGTTTGAAGTAAGAATGAATTTCATCAGTCAGATGTTTTCCAAGATCGATTTCAAATTATTTTTCCTTGTTGGAACAACCTCTTTGTTTTTCATTCTCCCGGAGTATCTCCACAATTCAGGGTGGTTCCCATCATCATTCTCAACATTTGAAGACCGAAGAAGAGTTCCTCTTAAATCCTTACCAGTTCTTCCAAAGATTCATGGTTCTAGCTTCATGCCATCCTCATAATTGTTTTTTGATTGTGACAATTCTTTTCTTACCATCCGGAGCATTTCATGAGTTGTTTCCATTTCTTTCCTCCGAAGGTCATCATGTCATAAATTCTTCATTCTCAGCGTGTAGCTATCATTCTCCAAATCTTACCGGTGCATCGTTCAAATACCCTCTAATCAGTTCATGATCTCTTCGCTCTCATGTATCTAAATCCCCTCAAGTATCTTCATTCGTTTTCCAATTCTTCCCGGTGAATTGTGCCTTTGCTACTTTCATTTTCAATTCTTATGGTGGTTCGTTCAAGATTTCACTTCCTTCGTTATCATATCAAATATTCGTTGTTTCCAAATCCCACCGGTGGTTCCATCAATACCTTCTCAAGTTTGCGCTATCTCTATCCTTAATCCCTCAAGAAGAATAAGTAGTATGCCAAATCCGTTGCTTGTCATCAATTTAAATTGGTGAAGGATACGCATAACGTAATTCTTATTACTGTTTCATCCAAGTGATCTAGTTTATTCTTTCCAGAGTTATTCATCATGTCACGTTTCTCGGTTCCAGATGCTTCATCTTTTCTTTTTCGGAGTTCCAAGTTCTCCGCATTATCGTCACGAAGCTCCATCTAAATCTTTGCAATGCTTCACCTTGTGTTTTCAACTTCTCTTTCTTTTTATCATCCTTCTATTACCAGAGTTCTTCATTGAGGCTCTACATGGTGATTCATCAAGGATTCTTTTCATTCTTCAATTGTTCTTCAAGATTTCTCTTGAAGTTATGAACCGCCAAGCTATGCTCTAAAAATAAACATGATGCTCAACACATGTTTTGTTTTGAGGAGCTCAAGTATTCTTCATCTTGCATTCCAAAGTGCAATTCTTTCTACCTTATCTTTTGAGGTGGTCTTATGTCATTCTTGACAATTTCACTTCGTGTTTCATGATTCGCAAGTTGTTAAGAATGAGATATTTAAATCCATCATTTTCTCTTTGTTCAAGAGATCTTTTCAACCATCAACCTCGTTGTTGGAGTTATCTTGTGTCATATTTCACCTAAAGCCTTCCCTAAGGAATGTTGCTTTTGTGGTGCTTAACAATGATCCAAGTTATCTCTTTATCATCTTGGTGGAAGAAGTGTTCATCTCTTAGTCGATCTAAAGCTAGCAATTGTTTCCTTTAGTGGTCGGTTGTCACCTCATAATGTTGAGATGTTTCCATAAGCCCACTACAAACTTATTATTTTCGTTGTTGGTCTTCCAACAACTCTATTCTAACCTTCTTGCAAGGATGCCTTACAAATTCAATTGTGGTAGAAGTTGTCATTTTCTTCTCCGTCCCTTTATCCCAACGGTCTAGCTTCTATTCTTTCATCCCGGAGGTATTGTGATGTTGTGCTCTTCACCCATCACACCATTTTGTCAAGATCATGTTATTTTCTTGCTTATCCATTTAACCGCAATGTTGTGTTCTCATTCAAGCTCTTTCATCTTATCAAGTTTTGCCTCTCTTTTCAACCGGAGTGCTGTCTGAAATCCTTCTTACCCCTTGTGCCATTCTTTCAATAGTTCCGGAGGCAGTGTGTTGTTGATTTCATCAAGTATCATCCCATCTTCTCAAGTTCATGTTCCATTCCTTCCATGTTCAACCGGAGTGCTACCCAAATTCTTCCTATCTCATCTTATTTTAACCGGAGTGGTTTCGAATTCTATCTTGTCCATTAAACTCTTGATTCATGTCTTTGCAACCTTCAAGTCCTCGTAATGTTGCTTGTTCCTCTTTTCTAACGAATTGTTTGCAATCTCGTTCATCTCTATTGTACTCTTTCTTTTAAATTGCTCAACCTCTCAAGGTGCGAGGTTTCACTCGTTCGTCAAAGAAGCAACTTAGTTTTACCTCTTCTCTTCCTCTTCCATTTCTCTCCGGTGCCATCCTAGATCTCCGGACGAGATCCTCTTGTAGTGGTGGAGTGTTGTAACGCCCCGAGACCGACGCTTCAGAAGACTTCCATATTTTCGTGATCAACCGTGTGTTTCATTTATGCTTGCTCTTTTATTTTTGCATTGCATCACGTCATCATGCAACCCTTTTTAAAACTCAACTAATAAATTGCATAGATGGTTGATCTATTTAAATTGAGGGAAGGGTGACTTCTCTTTATAACATATCTTCCCAATATTAGGGAGCTATATTTAAATATTTCATTAATTTGGAATTCACCATAACACACTTGCAAAATATTCCAATGCCTTTGTTATCTTAATTCTTGGTCCCCAACCTTGCCATATATTCTTTCTTCATCTATCGAATCCCCACAAAAATTCTCAACATTTTTGGACCTTCCCAACCCTCACTTCCTATTCAAACCATTTGAATTTAAATCAAATGAGTTTGAATTTAAACTTCCATTAATGCCCACTTCTATTTTACCTGGATCAAGCTCATTTTTATGAGTCCAGGAAAATTATCCCCATGCACAAATCCTTTCCCTAACCCTCTCTTTCTTTTTCTTCTCTATTTCTTTTCTGCTAAAGAATATATGTGTGTGTGAGAGAGAGAGAAGAGAGCCCAGCCAGTCCAGCTAGGCCCAACCATCTCCACAGCCCATCTAATCCCTATAACCCTAGCCCGATCGAATCCCCCTCTCGCTCCCCTGCCCGATCCCTCCAGCGCCGCCAGAGCCCGATCCCCATCTCCCTCCACTAGATGCCTTCTCTCCCTCTCGATCTCCCATGCGCGCCGTCCTCCTTCCTCTTCTGCACCGGCGCCGTCCATCCCCGTAGCCCGCTGCATCGCCCGAAGCCGCCCTGCATCTCGCCTCCTCCGTCTGCTTCCCCTGCTTCGAGCAGCAGCTCGGGAACGAGCAACCCCGCCGGCCTGCCAGGCCACCGGGGATCCCTCCACCGTCGAGCAGCCCAGCAGTTGAGCCCTGCGCCTCCCCCGCCTTGGATCCGGTCATCCCCGCGCCTAGTCCCTCTGCTGCTCCTCTGCTTCGCGCCTGCAGTCGTCGTCCTCCACGCCCGCAGGAGCGCCAATGCCACCAGGACGCCATCCCGCGCCCAAGCTCCTCCGCCTTCCTTCGCGCCTCCATGCGGTTTCTCTCGCCGTACCTCTCCGAGCAGGAGCCGCCTCCCCTGCTGCGCGCCAAGGCCGACGCCGACCACTTAATTCTTCGCCGCCCTGCTGCCGCTGCAGTCCATCCGCGCATCTTCTGCGCGTCTGTGACCTTCTGTCGTCGTCCCCATCAACCCGAGCGCGCCCCATACGTGGCCTCAGCCTCGAGCTATTGTCACGGTGCCTACCCTGAATAGGAGCAATTTTGGATCGCCAAGTCCCCTTCGGTTTCATCAAGACCCTCATGTACGACTATAGCCGGTGATGCGTCAAGTACCTCTAGCGAAGACCCGAACGTCTACGACCTGTGTACCGCTACCCTTGCCGTGTACAACTACCGTCGACCCCAAGTTACTCGGATTCGTCAAGTTCCTATCCAAAATGAACGTGTACCACTACCGTCGCCGTGTACCACTGTGCCCAAGTTCCACTACAAGATGTACCATTACCATTGCCAAAGACCGTCAAGTGTACAACTACCACCGCCATTGATTCGACAAGACAACATGTACCACTACTTCCACGACGTCCCGTGAACGCCTACTTCCTCTACACCACTCCGAACTCGAACCGCTCCGAAAAGGCATGCTTCAAAGGTATAGCCCCGAGACGACCGCCGTGGACCGAATGCACGTGTTGTATGAGATGTATCGTTTGCACCGTGTCCGAATTGTCACTCGTTTCCATGCCACTAACCCGTGGGAACCCGGTAGTCGGGAGCACCCCACCATCTCTAGCATGTTCCGCACATCCGCATGCTTCCTTTTGCACCGCTATCTCCATGAGCTACCGGAACCGATATGTTGCCGTGGCATCATTTTCGGATTCGTTGCCGTGGCACCCTTTTCCTTCTGCCATAGCGACAAATGCCTCGTATCATGCTCATGTCAACATTTTTATAAAATTGCATAAAACTTGCATATGTCATCCGCATCATGATAACAACAATTAAAATGTTTAAAATTGTTGTTGCATTAAATTGCTAAATAACATGGGGATTTCCCGAAATTGTTGTTTGTGTTTCTGGCCTCATTTAAACTTGCCTAAATAGTTAGTTTAATTATGCTTCACCTCTTGCCATGTTAACCAACATTTAATCTTGTCTTGTTCATAACCGAGAGAGAAACTAAATAATTGATGTGGTGTTTCGTCAATATGCAACTCGTTGCATATTGAGCTCCACTTAACTTGTAGTGTTGTTTGCCATGCCATGCCTCATTAAACTGGACATGCATCATACTTGTTTGTGCATCATGACATGTTTATGCTTTTGTGTTTACCATGTTGTTTGCTTCTTTCCGGTTTGCTTCTCTCGTTAGCTTCGGTTTCGTTCCGGAGTTGTGAGGATTCGTTCGACTACGTCCGCTTGTCTTCTTCATGGACTCGTACTTCTTCCTTGTGGGATCTCAGGCAAGCTGACCGCTACCCTGGATCTCACTACTATCATTGCTATGCTAGTTGCTTCATTCTATCACTATGTTGCGCTTCCTATCACTTGTTCCTTAAGCCTCCCAAATTGCCATGAACCTCTAACATTTGACACCCTTCCTAGCAAACCGTTGTTTGGCTATGTTACCGCTTTGCTCAGCCCCTCTTATAGCGTTGTTCGTTGCAGGTGAAGTTGAAGATTGCTCCATGGTGGACAGGGTTATGTTGGGATATCACAATATCTCTTATATTATTAATGCATCTATATACTTGGTAAAGGGTGGAAGGCTCGGCCTTATGCCTGGTGTTTTGTTCCACTCTTGCCGCCCTAGTTTCCGTCATACCGGTATTATGTTCCCGGATTTTGCGTTCCTTATGCGGTCGGGTGATTTATGGGACCCCCTTGACAGTTCGCTTTGAATAAAACTCCTCCAGCAAGGCCCAACCTTGGTTTTACCATTTGCCTCACCACCACCTACTTTTCCCTTGGGAGTCGCTCTCTCGACGGTCATCTTTATTTAGCCCCCCCCCGGGCCAATGCTTGTCTAAGTGTTGGTCCGAACTAGAGTCCTTTGAAGCGCCCCCTCAGGGAAACTTGAGGTCTGGTTTTAGTTGTACGGAGTGCTCATCCGGTGTTGCCCTGAGAATGAGATATGTGCAGCTCCTATCGGGATGTCGGCGCATCGGGCGGCTTTGCTGGTCTTGCTTTACCATTGTTGAAATGTCTTGTAAACCGGGATTCCGAGACTGATCGGGTCTTCCTGGGAGAAGGTATATCCTTCGTTGATCGCGAAAGCTTATCATGGGCTAAGTTGGGACACCCCTGCAGGGTATTATCTTTCGAAAGCCGTGCCTGCGGTTATGTGGCAGATGGGAATTTGTTAATGTCCGGTTGTAGATAACTTGACACCAGATCCGAATTAAAACGCATCAACTGTGTGTGTAGCCGTGATGGTCTCTTCTCGGCGGAGTCCGGGAAGTGAACACGGTTCCTGTGTTATGTTTGACGCAAGTAGGAGTTCAGGATCACCTCTTGATCATTGCTAGTTGACGACCGTTCCTTTGTTTCTCTTCTCGCTCTCATTTGCGTATGTCAGCCACCATATATGCTTAGCCGCTGCTGCAACCTCACCACTTTACCCCTTCCTTTCCCATTAAGCTTTGCTAGTCTTGATACCCATGGTAATGGGATTGCTGAGTCCTCGTGGCTCACAGATTACTACACCAACAGTTGCAGGTACAGATTATGCGATGATCATGACGCGAGAGCGATGTTGCTTGTTTTGGAGTTTCTTCTTCTGCTTCTTCGATCAGGGGATAGGTTCCAGGTCGGCAGCCTGGGCTAGAAGGGTGGATATTGTTTGAGTTTCTGTTTATGATTCATCCGTAGTCGGATGTTGTTCTTGTATGTTGTATTGTCGTATTCATGTGACATTGTACGTATCGGATGTATCCCCACTATTATGTAATGTTGATGTAATGATATCCACTTTGCAAAAGCGTCTTCAAGATGCGCTTCTATCCTTGGTGGGACCTTCGAGTTCCTTTAGGATAGGGTCGCATCTTGAGCGTGACAACTCTCCTCTCCGCCAGCACCGACGACATCGCCCTGGCAAAGCCCGAGTGGCTCGGAGGCGGCGGCCTTCTTCTCGCGTGTCAGCTGCTCGAGATCGTGTTGGCAGTTCTGATCTTGATCTCCTCAACGGTGATGGCGAACAAAGACGGCTGGAGTGTGGCGGCGAGTTTGTAGCCACAACAGCAGGTGGTGGCGGCCATGTTGCAGCCGCTCAACCTCGGGTTCAGCTTCGGATCACGGTGGCGCTCCTGGTATTGATCTGCATCACGCGGGGCGGTAACCCTGGGCTTGGCGGTGGTGGTCATCTCCTTCGTTTGTGGTGGTCGTCCTGAGGCTCGGTGGTCAGATCTCGAGATCCGTCATCTAGTCCTGGCTGCGAGTCGGGGAGACATAGTTGCTGGTGAAAACCAAGACAACGGTGGGTGATGGCGGCATTATGCACCGTTACCTTGATCAAGGCATCATCGTGTAACTACCGTCGACCCACTTGAGCTGCTCCAGCGGAAACCCTAGGACCTGGTCTTCCAGATCGAACGATGACAGCACTACGGTGTCGTTTCTCTCCTGGGAGAATCATTTGTGGAGTAGCGCTGGAAGACAGAGGCACGAGGTGGAGCGGCTTCTTCTTGCGCGGAGCTTCGGTGGAGATGTCAAGTCATGCCTGACCGACAGGTGCTACGTTGTGTCATGCCTGTTCGGCAGGTGCTACGCACGGCAAATCTTCAAGAGACTTCAAGCCGTCTCGGCTGGTGGTACTTGGCGACATGGTGCTGCGGTGTACTAGTAGCGATTGTGACGTGCTCAGCAGTTTGTGTGCAAGGAGGTGGTGCTGTTGGGCATTGTGGTAGCGTTGACGGATGGCCGGACTAGCACGAATGATGCAGGTCTCTTTCCTGAAGAGGGTCAGTGGTTCGATGATGATGACGGCTTCTAAAACATGTGGATGTGGTATATGCTTTAGGTTTGCTGTACTGGCTGTAGGTTCCGATACGTTATGCGGATGGATCGGCGACAACACCGGTTTTCGATATGGGGAGTGAGAGAACTCCACATTATCGAGTTTGTAGGTGTCAGTGGTGGCTTCGGGTGCCTTGATTTATATTCTTGTCAGACTTTTGTTGAATAATTAATAAAGATGGTTGTATGCATCAATTGATGCAGGGGCCGGAGTTTTAAGCTCCTTCTAAAAAAACATGTAGGTGCATATTAACCTGCCAAACGGTGACATGGTTGGTCATACTGGTGATATTGAAGCCACAATTTTTGCTTGCAAGGCTGCTGATGAAGCCGTCAAGGTGAGAACAAACAAGAAAAAACGTTTTGTCATGTCAATGTTTTGTTTTCATTATCTATATCCTGAAAGTTGAAATTGTGCATTTACTTGAAATTACACATGCTAGCACAGTTTCAATGAAAAATTCTCTGAAATACTTGTGTTTTGGGACAAACAGTTTTACCAAATGATGGTTCTACCTCATTTGCCTTTTCTTATCTGTATCATTGGTTCCCCTTCAAAATAGATGGTCCTGGATGTTGTGGACCAAGTTGGTGGTATCTATCTTGTCACAGCTGATCATGGAAATGCAGAGGATATGGTTAAGAGGAACAAAGCTGGGCAACCGATGCTCGACAAGAGCGGTGGCATTCAGATTCTTACATCGCATACGCTTCAGCCAGTAAGTGCAATGGCCTTTGATGCTCTTCCTGTAAGACGAGTTTTAAGTGACGATATTTATGGCTTGGTTTTGACCTGCCTGCAACCTTTGCAAGTCCTTGTTGCTATCGGAGGCCCTGGTCTCCACCCAGGAGTGATATTCTGCTCCGACATCCACGCGCGTGGGCTCGTCAATGTTGCCGCCACCATCATGAGCTTCTAGGCTCCTGCTGATTATGGGATGACTCGCATCGAGGATGCCGACAAGTAGAAACACTGCACCCTCAGAAGCCAAAAATGCGGGTGGCCAATTTTGTTGCTATAGTTTTGGGGTGGATCAAGGCTCAAACGGAGGTCTATTACCGAAAAAGGCTTCTGCCCCGTTATATATATATAAAGCAAAGTCCAACAACAATCTGGTACAAATGCACGCCACCATCACATACGCACACACCCAAGGCATCTCTACTCCTAATGTCTTAGTTGGTAGTCTCCGTTCCCAATTAAATTTCGTCCTATCATTTTCGTCCGGCTTTTTTCGTTGGTTTTTTTTTTTCGTCAGTTTTTTTTTCGTCCGGTGCTCCCTGTTGGTTTTCCCCCTCAGCATCGCTCGAGCCAACTCCTCCCTCTTCCTCGGTCTCGCCTCTCCTATCGCTCGATGACGCTGGGTCCTCTCTAGGGTTCCTCGCCCGCCGCCGTCCCCCGCCGCCCTGCTCCGCTGTTGCCCCTCCCTCCGCCTGCCTCGCCCCTGCTCTAGGGTTCGCCGCCCGCCGCCCTGCTCCGCTGTTGCCCGTCCCTCCGCCTGCCTCACCCCCCTCCCCTACACTAACCCCTGCCCGATCTAGATCTGGATGATGGGCACGCACTACATGATCACGAAGCTCGCACTGGACCACGCTGGTCTACCTGCTGGCATGCTCCATGGAGGCCGTGGCAAGCAGCCGCGACTGGAGTGTGCCCGTCGAGGCGCCGTCGCAGATGTGGTGGCTGCACGTCGGAAACACTTTCCAGGAGGACAACAGCCGCGGCGGCCTGGACCTGCACCTGCACACGTCAGCCTGCTCCTACGACTGGTTCGATTTCCACAGAATGTTTGATAACGTCATCGGCATGGCACGAAACATACAGTAGTTGCACTTCGTTTGCACTTTTACTACTGCGGGTAACATGACAATCCAATGACTAACTGACATATCCATGCTCCGATGATGCAACTCTCACAGGCTACAACTGGAAGAAGAAGTTGGACCTTTTGTTCAAACTTATTGTCAAGTTTCAGCAGGTTTCAACTAAATTTGAGTCCAGTTCAAACTGCTCGTTCGGCCCTATGACAATTTTACTGCCCAACATCTCTGAACAGTGAAACTAATTTCAGTGGTTTTATTTGTCCAATGCAGATGGCAATTGAACTCGACATGAGAGGAGTAGCATGCCGGAGATGCTCCGTGAAGAGACTGTCCGATCAGTGGAACAGACCTGCAGACTTCCTTGCGAAAAATTCAAGCTATGCCAACAAGAGGAATAGCTTCGAAGGGGCACAAGTACGGCCATATTTTCTGTTTGACAGCGTGGTGAAGGTCGATGCCTTGAATGGATCAGCGACGCGGTGGTCTTGCGAGGGGCACAAGTTCATTGGGGAGCCGATCTTCATCCCCACTAGCGGTGGGGAGGATCGTGGCTATGTTCTTCTTGTAGAGGTAAATAGTAAATACATATGTCTGCCAGTATATACAAAACTCTAAGAAACTGATTCTTGACGTCTGAATTTGCATCATTTGACGCCCTTGTCTCCTTTTGCAGTATACAGTCTCTGAGGATAAATGACCTGGTGGTGTTGGATGCAAGAAAGATAGGGAAAAGAGGTGCACTTGTGGAAAAACTTGAATTGCCAAAGCACCTCATCTTTCCGATGGGATTCCATGGGTTGTGGGCTGATGAATGAATGGTGTGTGCAGGAGCTGAAGTATCTTCTCAAGGAACTCCTTGATCTTGGCCTAGGTGTTCTCCAGGACCAATGGCATCATTCCAAGAGGAGCACCAAATCTCCTGTCGGGGGTTGGGTGCGACATATGCCATTGGATGGCTTATCATGGTGGGAGCGAGTAGAACGTCGCCGGTGTCTGGAAGCGGGATAAGGCATAGACACGAACGCCGGCGCACTTTACCCAGGTTCGGGGCTCTCCTAGGAGATAATACCCCTAGTCCTGCTCTGCGGGGTCTCCGCATGATCACTAAGGCACAAGTGGTACAATGGTGCTTCTCGAGTTGTTTGCTAGAGGTAGGAGAAGGCAAGGCTAGCTCTCTCCTTTCTCTATGGGTTGGTCTAGTTCTAACTGTTGGGGAACGTTGCAAAAAATTAAAAATGTTCCTACAGTTTCACCAAGATCCATCTATGAGTTCATCTAAGCAACGAGTCGAGGGAGAGAGATTGCATCTATATACCACTTGTAGATCGCGTGCGGAAGCGTTCAAGTGAAGGGTGATGATGGAGTCGTACTCGCCGTGATTCGAATCACCGATGACCAAGTGCCGAACGGACAGCACCTCCGTGTTCAACACACGTATGGGACGAGAGACGTCTCCTCCTTCTTGATCCAGCAAGGGGGAAGGAGAGGTTGATGATGATCCAGCAGCACGACGGCGTGGTGGTGGATGCAGCAGAACTCTGGCAGGGCTTCGCCAAGCTACTGCGGGAGGAGGACGAGGTGTAGCAGGGGGAGGGAGGCGCCAATACACAGGGTGTGGCTGCCCTCCCCCTTGCCCTCCTTTATATAGGCCCCTAGGGGGGGCGCCGGCCCTGGGAGATCCAATCTCCCAAGGGGGGCGGCGGCCAGGGGGGTGGAGTGCCCCCCAAGGCAAGTGGGGCGCCCCCCCCCCCACCCTAGGGTTTCAACCCTAGGCGCAGGGGGTGGGCCAAGGGGGGCGCACCAGCCCACTATGGGCTGGTTCCCCTCTCCACTTCAGCCCTTGGGGCCCTCCGGGATGGGTGGCCCCACCCGGTGGACCCCCGGGACCCTTCCGGTGGTCCCGGTACAATACCGGGTGACCTCGAAACTTTCCCGATGGCCGAAACAACACTTCCTATATATAATTCTTTACCTCCGGACCATTCCGGAACTCCTCGTGACGTCCGGGATCTCATCCGGGACTCTGAACAACATTCAATATGCTGCATACTCATATTCATACAACCCTAGCGTCACCGAACCTTAAGTGTGTAGACCCTACGGATTCGGGAGACACGTAGACATGACCGAGACGACTCTCGGGCAATAACCAACAGCGGGATCTGGATACCCATGTTGGCTCCCACATGCTCCTCGATGATCTCATCGGATGAACCACGATGTCGAGGATTAAACAACCCCGTATTCAATTCCCTTTGTCAATCGGTATGTTACTTGCCCGAGACTCGATCGTCGGTATCCCAATACCTCGTTCAGTCTCGTTACCGGCAAGTCACTTTACTCGTACCGTAATGCATGATCCCGTGACCAAACACTTGGTCACTTTGAGCTCATTATGATGATGCATTACCGAGTGGGCCCAGAGATACCTCTCCGTCATACGGAGTGACAAATCCCAGTCTCGATCCGTGTCAACCCAACAGACACTTTCAGAGATACCTGTAGTGCACCTTTATAGTCACCCAGTGACGTTGTGACGTTTGATACAACCAAAGCACTCCTACGGTATCCGGGAGTTACACGATCTCATGGTCTAAGGAAAAGATACTTGACATTGGAAAAGCTCTAGCAAAACGAACTACACGATCTTGTGCTATGCTTAGGATTGGGTCTTCTCCATCACATCATTCTCCTAATGATGTGATCCCGTTATCAACGACATCCAATGTCCATAGCCAGGAAACCATGACTATCTGTTGATCAACGAGCTAGTCAACTAGAGGCTTACTAGGGACATGTTATGGTCTATGTATTCACACGTATATTACGATTTCCGGATAATACAGTTATAACATGAATATAGACAATTATCATGAACAAGGAAATATAATAATAATACTTTTATTATTGCCTCTAGGGCATATTTCCAACAGTCTCCCACTTGCACTAGAGTCAATAATCTAGTTACATTGTGATGAATCGAACACCCATAGAGTTCTGGTGTTGATCATGTTTTGCTCGCGAGAGAGGTTTAGTCAACGGATCTGCGACATTCAGATCCGTATGTACTTTGCAAATATCTATGTCTCCATCTTGAACATTTTCACGGATGGAGTTGAAACGATGCTTGATGTGCATGGTCTTCTTGTGAAACCTGGACTCCTTGGCAAGTGCAATAGCTCCAGTGTTGTCACAGAAGAGTTTGATCGGCCTCGACGCATTGGGTATGACTCCTAGGTCGGTGATGAACTCCTTCACCCAAATTGCTTCATGTGCCGCCTCCGAGGCTGCCATGTACTCCGCTTCACATGTAGATCCCGCCACGACGCTCTGCTTGCAGCTGCATTAGCTCACTGCTCCACCATTCAACATATACACGTATCCGGTTTGTGACTTAGAGTCATCTAGATCTGTGTCGAAGCTAGTGTCGACGTAACCCTTTACGACGAGCTCTTCGTCACCTCCATAAATGAGAAACATGTCATTTGTCCTTTTTCAGGTACTTCAGGATATTCTTGACCGCTGTCCAGTGTTCCTTGCCGGGATTACTTTGGTACCTTCCTACCAAACTTACGGCAAGGTTTACATCAGGTCTGGTACACAGCATGGCATACATAATAGATCCTATGGATGAAGCATAGGGGATGACACTCATCTCTTCTTTATCTTTTGCCGTGGTCGGGCATTGAGCCGAGCTCAATCTCACACCTTGCAATACAGGCAAGAACCCTTTCTTGGACTGATCCATTTTGAGCTTCTTCAAAATCTTATCAAGGTATGTGCTTTGTGAAAGACCTATGAGGCGTCTCGACCTATCTCTATAGATCTTAATGCCTAATATATAAGCAGCTTCTCCAAGGTCCTTCATTGAAAAACACTTATTCAAGTAGGCCTTAATGCTGTCCAAAAGTTCTATATCATTTCCCATCAAGAGTATGTCATCTACATATAAAATGAGAAATGCTACAGAGCTCCCACTCACTTTCTTGTAAACGCAGGCTTCTGTTGGAAATATGCCCTAGAGGCCATAATAAAAGCATTATTATTATATTTCCTTGTTCATGATAATTGTCTTTATTCATGCTATAATTGTATTATCTGGAAATCGTAATACATGTGTGAATAATAGACATCAACATGTTCCTAGTAAGCCTCTAGTAGACTAGCTCGTTGATCAACAGATAGTCATGGTTTCCTGACTATGGACACTGGATGTCATTGATAACGAGATCACATCATTAGGAGAACGATGTGATGGACGAGACCCAATCCTAAACATAGCACAAGATCGTGTAGTTCGTTTGCTAGAGTTTTGCAATGTCAAAGTATCTTTTCCTTAGACCATGAGATCGTGTAACTCCCGGATACCGTAGGAGTGCTTTGGGTATGCCAAACGTCACAACGTAACTGGGTGACTATAAAGGTAGACTACGGGTATCTCCGAAAGTGTCTGTTGGGTGACATGGATCAAGACTGGGATTTGTCACTCCGTATGACGGAGAGGTATCACTGGGCCCACTCGGTAATGCATCATCATAATGAGCTCAGAGTGACCAAGTGTCTGGTCACGGGATCATGCATTACGGTACGAGTAAAGTGACTTGCCGGTAACGAGATTGAACGAGGTATTGGGATACCGACGATCGAATCTCGGGCAAGTAACATATCGATAGACAAAGGGAATAGCGTACGGGGTTGATTGAATCCTCGACATCGTGGTTCATCCGATGAGATCATCATGGAGAATGTGGGAGCCAACATGGGTATCCAGATCCCGCTGTTGGTTATTGACCGGAGAGTCGTCTCGGTCATGTCTGCTTGTCTCCCGAACCCGTAGGGTCTACACACTTAAGGTTCGGTTACGCTAGGGTTGTAGGGATATGTATATGCAGTAACCCGAATGTTGTTCGGAGTCCCGGATGAGATCCCGGACGTCACGAGGAGTTCCGGAATGGTCCGGAGGTAAAGATTTATATATGGGAAGTCCTGTTTCGGGCATCGGGACAAGTTTCGGGGTTATCGGTATTGTACCGGGACCACCGGAGGGGTCCCGGGGGCCCACCGGGTGGGGCCACCCATCCCCGGGGGCCACATGGGCTGTAGGGGGTGCGCCTTGGCCTGCTTGGGCCAAGGGCACCAGCCCCACAAGGCCCATGCGCCTAGGGTTTCCAAGGGGTAGGAGTCCTACTAGTGGAAGGCACCTCCTAGGTGCCTTGGGGGGGAGGGAAACCCCCCTAGGCCGCCGCACCCCCTAGGAGATTGGATCTCCTAGGGCCGGCCACCCCCCCTTGGCACCCCTATATATAGTGGGGGAGAGGAGGGACTTCATACCTTGAGTCCTTGGCCTTTGGTTGCCTCCTTCTCCCTCCCCAACACCTCCTCAACCTCCATAGTGCTTAGCGAAGCTCTGCTGGAGTACTGCAGCTCCATCAACACCACGCCGTCGTGCTGCTGCTGGTGCCATCTCCCTCAACCTCTCCTCCCTCCCTTGCTGGATCAAGAAGGAGGAGACGTGGCTGTTCCGTACGTGTGTTGAACGCGGAGGTGCCGTCCGTTCGGTGCTAGGATCTCCGGTGATTCGAATCACGTCGTGTTCGACTACATCATCCCCGTTCTTTGAACGCTTCCGCTCACGATCTACAAGGTACGTAGATGCATCCAATGACTCGTTGCTAGATGAACTCCTAGATGATCTTGGTGAAACGAGTAGGAAAAATTTTGTTTTCTGCAACGTTCCCCAACAGTGGCATCATGAGCTAGGTCTATGCGTAGTTCTTCTTGCGCGAGTAGAACACAATTTGTTGTGGGCGTAGATTTGTCAACTTTCTTGCCGTTACTAGTCCTTTCTTGCTTCAGCGGTATTGTGGGATGAAGCGGCCCGGACCAACCTTACACGTACGCTTACGTGAGACCTGTTCCACCGACTAACATGCACTAGTTGCATAAGGTGGCTGGCGGGTGTCTGTCTCTCCTACTTTAGTTGGAGCGGAATCGATGAACAGGGTCCTTATGAAGGGTAAATAGAAGTTGACAAATCACGTTGTGGCTTTAATGTAGGTAAGAAAACGTTCTTGCTAGAACCCTAATTCAGCCACGTAAAAACTTGCAACAACAATTAGAGGACGTCTAACTTGTTTTTGCAGCAAGTGGTTTGTGATATGATATGGCCAAAGTTGTGATGAATGATGAATGATCTATATGTGATGTATGAGATGTTCATGCTATTGTAATAGGATTCACGACTTGCATGTCGATGAGTATGACAACCGGCAGGAGCCATAGGAGTTGTCTTTATTCTTTTAATGACCTGCGTGTCATCGAGAAACGCCATGTAAATTACTTTACTTTATTGCTAAACGCGTTAGCCATAGTAGTAGAAGTAATAGTTGGCGAGCAACTTCATGGAGACACGATGATGGAGATCATGATGATGGAGATCATGGTGTCAAGCCGGTGACAAGATGATCACGGAGCCCCAAGATGGAGATCAAAGGAGCTATGTGAAAATGTCCATATCATGTCACGTTTATTATTTGATTGCATGTGATGTTTATCATGTTTTGCATCTTGTTTACTTAGAACGACGGTAGTAAATAAGGTGATCCCTCACAATAAAATTCAAGAAGTGTTTCCCCTAACTGTGCACCGTTGCGACAGTTCGCTGTTTCAAAACACCACGTGATGATCGGGTGTTTTATTCAGACGTTCACATACAACGGGTGTAAGACAGATTTACACATGCAAACACTTAGGTTGACTTGACGAGCCTAGCATGTACAGATATGGCCTCGGAACACAGAAGACCGAAAGGTCGAGCATGAGTCGTATAGAAGATACGATCAACATGAAGATGTTCACCGATGTTGACTAGTCCGTCTCACGTGATGATCGGACACGGTCTAGTTTAACTCGGATCATGTAATACTTAGATGACTAGAGGGATGTCTAATCTAAGTGGGAGTTCACTAATAATTTGATTAGTTGAACTTAATTATCATGAACTTAGTCTAAAATCTTTGCAATATGTCTTGTAGATCAAATGGCCAACGTAGTCCTCAACTTCAACGCGTTCCTAGAGAAAACTAAGCTGAAAGACGATGGCAGCAACTATACGGACTGGGTCCGGAACCTAAGGATCATCCTCATAGCTGCCAAGAAAGATTATGTCCTACAAGCACCGCTTGGTGACGCACCCGTTCTACCTGCAGAACAAGACGTTATGAACGCTTGGCAGGCACGTTTCGATGACTACTCCCTCGTTCAGTGCGGCATGCTTTACAGCCTAGAGCCGGGGCTCCAAAAGCGTTTTGAGAGACATGGAGCATATGAGATGTTCGAAGAGCTGAAAATGGTTTTCCAAGCTCATGCCCGGGTCGAGAGATATGAAGTCTCCGACAAATTCTTCAGCTGTAAGATGGAGGAAAACAGTTCTGTCAATGAGCACATACTCACTATGTCTGGGTTGCATAACCGCTTGACTCAGCTGGGAGTTAATCTCCCGGATGATGCGGTCATTGACAGAATCCTCCAGTCGCTTCCACCAAGCTACAAGAGCTTTGTGATGAACTTCAATATGCAGGGGATGGAAAAGACAATTCCCGAAGTATTTGCTATGCTGAAATCAGCGGAGGTAGAAGTCAGGAAGGAACATCAAGTGTTGATGATCAATAAAACCACTAAGTTTAAGAAAGGCAAGGGTAAAAAGAGCTTCAAGAAGGACGGCAAGGGGGTTGCCGCGCCCGGCAAGCAAGCTGCCGGGAAGAAGCCAAAGAATGGACCCAAGCCCGAGACTGAGTGCTTTTATTGCAAGGGAAGCGGTCACTGGAAGCGGAACTGCCCTAAGTACTTAGCGGATAAGAAGGCCGGCAAAACCAAAGGTATATGTGATATACATGTAATTGATGTGTACCTTACTAGTGCCCGTAGTGGCTCCTGGGTATTTGATACCGGTGCAGTTGCTCACATTTGTAACTCAAAGCAGGGGCTGCGGAATAAGCGGAAACTGGCAAAGGACGAGGTGACGATGCGCGTCGGGAATGGTTCCAAGGTCAATGTGATCGCCGTCGGCACGCTACCTCTGCATCTCCCTTCGGGATTAGTTTTAAACCTTAATAATTGTTATTTAGTGCCAGCTTTGAGCATGAACATTGTATCGGGATCTCGTTTAATTCGAGATGGCTACTCTTTTAAATCTGAGAATAATGGTTGTTCCATTTTTATGAGAGATATGTTTTATGATCATGCTCCTATGGTGAATGGTTTATTCTTTATGAATTTCAAATGTGATGCTACACATGTTCATAATGTGAGTACCAAAAGAAGTAAAGTTGATAATGATAGTCCCACATACTTGTGGCACTGCCGCCTTGGTCACATAGGTGTCAAACGCATGAAGAAGCTCCATGCTGATGGACTTTTAGAGTCTCTTGATTATGAATCATTTGACACGTGCGAACCATGCCTTATGGGTAAAATGACCAAGACTCCGTTCTCAGGAACAATGGAGCGAGCAACCGACTTATTGGAAATCATACATACCGATGTGTGCGGTCCAATGAGTGTTGAGGCTCGCGGTGGCTATCGTTATGTTCTCACCCTCACTGATGATTTAAGTAGGTATGGGTATATCTACTTAATGAAACACAAGTCTGAAACCTTTGAAAAGTTCAAGGAATTTCAGAGTGAGGTTGAAAATCAACGTAACAGGAAAATCAAGTTTCTACGATCAGATCGTGGAGGAGAATACTTGAGTCACGAGTTTGGGGCACACTTAAGAAAATGTGGAATAGTTTCACAACTCACGCCGCCTGGAACACCTCAGCGTAATGGTGTGTCCGAACGTCGTAATCGCACTCTGTTAGATATGGTGCGATCTATGATGTCTCTTACCGATTTACCGCTTTCTTTTTGGGGCTATGCTTTAGAGACTGCCGCATTCACTTTAAATAGGGCTCCGTCGAAATCCGTTAAGACGACACCGTATGAATTATGGTTTGGGAAGAAACCTAAGCTGTCGTTTCTAAAAGTTTGGGGATGCGATGCTTATGTCAAGAAACTTCAACCTGAAAAGCTCGAACCCAAATCGGAAAAATGCGTCTTCATAGGATACCCAAAAGAAACTATTGGGTACACCTTCTACCTCAGATCCGAAGGCAAGATCTTTGTTGCCAAGAATGGGTCCTTTCTGGAGAAAGAGTTTCTCTCGAAAGAAGTAAGTGGGAGGAAAGTAGAGCTTGATGAAGTATTGCCTCTTGAACCGGAAAATGGCGCAACTCAAGAAAATGTTCCTGAGGTGCCAGCACCGACTAGAGAGGAAGTTAATGATAATGATCAAGATACTTCTGATCAAGCTCCTACTGAAATTCGAAGGTCCACAAGGACACGTTCCGCACCAGAGTGGTACGGCAACCCTGTCTTGGAAATCATGTTGTTAGACAACGGTGAACCTTCGAACTATGAAGAAGCGATGGCGGGCCCGGATTCCGACAAATGGCTAGAAGCCATGAAATCCGAGATAGGATCCATGTATGAAAACGAAGTATGGACTTTGACTGACTTGCCCGTTGAACGCGAGCCATAGAAAATAAATGGATCTTTAAGAAGAAGACAGACGCGGATGGTAATGTGACCATCTATAAAGCTCGGCTTGTCGCTAAGGGTTATCGACGAGTTCAAGGGGTTGACTACGATGAGACTTTCTCACCGGTAGCGAAGCTGAAGTCCGTCCGAATCATGTTAGCAATTGCCGCATTCTATAATTACGAAATATGGCAAATGGACGTCAAAACGGCATTCCTTAATGGTTTCCTTAAGGAAGAATTGTATATGATGCAGCCGGAAGGTTTTGTCGATCCTAAGAATGCTGACAAAGTGTGCAAGCTCCAACGCTCGATTTATGGGCTGGTGCAAGCATCTCGGAGTTGGAACATTCGCTTTGATGAGATGATCAAAGCGTTTGGGTTTACACAGACTTATGGAGAAACCTGCGTTTACAAGAAAGTGAGTGGGAGCTCTGTAGCATTTCTCATATTATATGTAGATGACATACTTTTGATGGGAAATGATATAGAACTCTTGGACAGCATCAAGGCCTACTTGAATAAAAGTTTTTCAATGAAGGACCTTGGAGAAGCTGCTTATATATTAGGCATCAAAATCTATAGAGATAGATCAAGACGCCTCATAGGTCTTTCACAAAGCACATACCTTGATAAGATATTGAAGAAGTTCAATATGGATCAATCCAAGAAAGGGTTCTTGCCTGTGTTACAAGGTATGAAATTGAGCTCAGCTCAATGTCCGACCACGGCAGAAGATATAGAAGAGATGAGCGTCATCCCCTATGCCTCAGCCATAGGTTCTATTATGTATGCCATGCTGTGTACCAGACCTGATGTTAACCTTGCCATCAGTTTGGTAGGAAGGTACCAAAGTAATCCCGGCAAGGAACACTGGACAGCGGTCAAGAATATCCTGAAGTACCTGAAAAGGACTAAGGAAATGTTTCTCGTTTATGGAGGTGACGAAGAGCTCGTCGTAAAGGGTTACGTCGACGCTAGCTTCGACACAGATCTAGATGACTCTAAGTCACAAACCGGATACGTGTATATTTTGAATGGTGGGGCAGTAAGCTGGTGCAGTTGCAAGCAAAGCGTCGTGGCGGGATCTACATGTGAAGCGGAGTACATGGCAGCCTCGGAGGCAGCACATGAAGCAATATGGGTGAAGGAGTTCATCACCGACCTAGGAGTCATACCCAATGCGTCGGGGCCGATCAAGCTCTTCTATGACAACACTGGAGCTATTGCACTTGCCAAGGAGCCCAGGTTTCACAAGAAGACAAGGCACATCAAGCGTCGCTTCAACTCCATTCGTGAAAATGTTCAAGATGGAGACATAGAGATTTGTAAAGTACATACGGACCTGAATGTAGCAGATCCGTTGACTAAACCTCTCCCTAGAGCAAAACATGATCAACACCAGAATTCCATGGGTGTTCGATTCATCACAATGTAACTAGATTATTGACTCTAGTGCAAGTGGGAGACTGTTGGAAATATGCCCTAGAGGCAATAATAAAAGCATTATTATTATATTTCCTTGTTCATGATAATTGTCTTTATTCATGCTATAATTGTATTATCTGGAAATCGTAATACATGTGTGAATAATAGACATCAACATGTTCCTAGTAAGCCTCTAGTAGACTAGCTCGTTGATCAACAGATAGTCATGGTTTCCTGACTATGGACACTGGATGTCATTGATAACGAGATCACATCATTAGGAGAATGATGTGATGGACGAGACCCAATCCTAAACATAGCACAAGATCGTGTAGTTCGTTTGCTAGAGTTTTGCAATGTCAAAGTATCTTTTCCTTAGACCATGAGATCGTGTAACTCCCGGATACCGTAGGAGTGCTTTGGGTATGCCAAACGTCACAACGTAACTGGGTGACTATAAAGGTAGACTACGGGTATCTCCGAAAGTGTCTGTTGGGTGACATGGATCAAGACTGGGATTTGTCACTCCGTATGATGGAGAGGTATCACTGGGCCCACTCGGTAATGCATCATCATAATGAGCTCAGAGTGACCAAGTGTCTGGTCACGGGATCATGCATTACGGTACGAGTAAAGTGACTTGCCGGTAACGAGATTGAACGAGGTATTGGGATACCGACGATCGAATCTCGGGCAAGTAACATATCGATAGACAAAGGGAATAGCGTACGGGGTTGATTGAATCCTCGACATCGTGGTTCATCCGATGAGATCATCATGGAGAATGTGGGAGCCAACATGGGTATCCAGATCCCGCTGTTGGTTATTGACCGGAGAGTCGTCTCGGTCATGTCTGCTTGTCTCCCGAACTCGTAGGGTCTACACACTTAAGGTTCGGTTATGCTAGGGTTGTAGGGATATGTATATGCAGTAACCCGAATGTTGTTCGGAGTCCCGGATGAGATCCCGGACGTCACGAGGAGTTCCGGAATGGTCCGGAGGTAATGATTTATATATGGGAAGTCCTGTTTCGGGCATCGGGACAAGTTTCGGGGTTATCGGTATTGTACCGGGACCACCGGAGGGATCCCGGGGGCCCACCGGGTGGGGCCACCCATCCCCGGGGGCCACATGGGCTGTAGGGGGTGCGCCTTGGCCTGCTTGGGCCAAGGGCACCAGCCCCACAAGGCCCATGCGCCTAGGGTTTCCAAGGGGGAGGAGTCCTACTAGTGGAAGGCACCTCCTAGGTGCCTTGGGGGGGAGGGAAACCCCCTAGGCCGCCGCACCCCCTAGGAGATTGGATCTCCTAGGGCCGGCCACCCCCCCTTGGCACCCCTATATATAGTGGGGGAGAGGAGGGACTTCATACCTTGAGTCCTTGGCCTTTGGTTGCCTCCTTCTCCCTCCCCAACACCTCCTCAACCTCCATAGTGCTTAGCGAAGCTCTGTCGGAGTACTGCAGCTCCATCAACACCACGCCGTCGTGCTGCTGCTGGTGCCATCTCCCTCAACCTCTCCTCCCTCCCTTGCTGGATCAAGAAGGAGGAGACGTGGCTGTTCCGTACGTGTGTTGAACGCGGAGGTGCCGTCCGTTCGGTGCTAGGATCTCCGGTGATTCGAATCACGTCGTGTTCGACTACATCATCCCCGTTCTTTGAACGCTTCCGCTCGCGATCTACAAGGTACGTAGATGCATCCAATGACTCGTTGCTAGATGAACTCCTAGATGATCTTGGTGAAACGAGTAGGAAATTTTTTTGTTTTCTGCAACGTTCCCCAACAGCTTCTCCATAAGTCTGCATAAACCCAAACGCTTTGATCATCTCATCAAAGCGAATGTTCCAACTCCGAGATGCTTGCACCAGCCCATAAATGGATCGCTGGAGCTTGCATACTTTGTTAGCATTCTTAGGGTCGAAAAAACCTTCCGGCTGCATCATATACAGCTCTTCCTTAAGATGTCCGTTAAGGAATGCTGTTTTGACGTCCATCTGCCATATCTCATAATCATAGTATGCGGCAATTGCTAACATGATTCGGACGGACTTTAGCTTCGCTACGGGAGAGAAAGTCCCATCGTAGTCAACCCCTTGAACTTGTCGATAACCCTTAGCGACAAGTCGAGCTTTATAGATGGTAACATTACCATTCGCGTCCGTCTTCTTCTTAAAGATCCATTTGTTTTCTATCGCTCGCCGATCTTCGGGCAAGTCTGTCAAAGTCCATACTTTGTTTTCATACATGGATTCTATCTCGGGTTTCATGGCTTCAAGCCATTTGTTGGAATCTGGGCCCGCCATCGCTTCTTCATAGTTCGAAGGTTCACCGTTGTCTAACAACATGATTTCCAGGACAGGGTTGCCGTACCACTCTGGTGCGGAACGTGTCCTTGTGGACCTACGAAGTTCAGTAGCAACTTGATCCGAAGTACCTTGATCATCATTATTATTTTCCTCTTCAGTTGGTGCAGGCATCACAGGAACATTTTCCTGAGCTGCACTACTTTCCCGTTCGAGAGGTAGTACTTCGTCGAGTTCTACTTTCCTCCCACTTACTTCTTTCGATAGAAACTCTTTTTCCAGAAAGGATCCGTTCTTTGCAACAAAGATCTTGCCCTCGGATCTTAAGTAGAAGGTATACCCAATGGTTTCCTTAGGGTATCCTATGAAGACGCATTTTTCCGACTTGGGTTTGAGCTTTTCAGGTTGAAGTTTCTTGACATAAGCATCGCATCCCCAAACTTTTAGAAACGACAGCTTAGGTTTCTTCCCAAACCATAATTCATACGGTGTCGTCTCAACGGATTTAGACGGTGCCCTATTTAAAGTGAATGTAGCTGTCTCTAGAGCGTATCCCCAAAATGATAGCGGCAAACCGGTAAGAGACATCATAGACCGCACCATATCCAATAGAGTGTGATTACGACGTTCGGACACACTGTTACGCTGAGGTGTTCCAGGCGGCGTGAGTTGTGAAACGATTCCACATTTCCTTAAGTGTGTACCAAATTCGTGACTTAAATATTCTCCTCCACGATCTGATCATAAGAACTTTATCTTTCGGTCACGTTGATTCTCTACCTCGTTCTGAAATTCCTTGAACTTTTCAAAGGTCTCAGACTTGTGTTTCATTAAGTAGACATACCCATATCTACTCAAGTCATCAGTGAGAGTGAGAACATAATGATATCCTCCGCGAGCCTCAACGCTCATTGGACCGCACACATCGGTATGTATGATTTCCAGCAAGTTGGTTGCTCGCTCCATTGTTCCGGAGAACGGAGTCTTGGTCATTTTGCCCATGAGGCATGGTTCGCATGTGTCAAATGATTCATAATCGAGAGACTCTAAAAGTCCATCAGCATGGAGCTTCTTCATGCGCTTGACACCAATGTGACCAAGGCGGCAGTGCCACAAGTATGTGGGACTATCGTTATCAACTTTACATCTTTTGGCATTCACATTATGAATATGTGTAATATTACGCTCGAGATTCATTAAGAATAAACCATTGACCATAGGGGCATGACCATAAAACATATCTCTCATATAAATAGAACAACCATTATTCTCGGATTTAAATGAGTAGCCATCTCGTATCAAACGAGATCCAGATACAATGTTCATGCTCAAACTTGGCACTAAATAACAATTATTAAGGTTTATAACTAATCCCATAGGTAAATGTAGAGGTAGCGTGCCGACGGCGATCACATCGACCTTGGAACCATTCCTGACGCGCATCGTCACCTCGTCCTTCACCAGTCTCCGCTTATTCCGCAGCTCCTGCTGTGAGTTACAAATATGAGCAACGACACCGGTATCAAATACCCAGGAGTTACTACGAGTACTGGTAAGGTACACATCAATTACATGTATATCAAATATACCTTTAGTGTTGCCGGCCTTCTTATCCACTAAGTATTTGGGGCAGTTCCGCTTCCAGTGACCCTTCCCCTTGCAATAAAAGCACCCAGTCTCAGGCTTGGGTCCATTCTTTGACTTCTTCCCGATAACTGGCTTACCGGGCGCGGCAACATCCTTGCCGTCCTTCTTGAAGTTCTTCTTGCCCTTGCTCTTCTTGAACTTAGTGGTCTTATTGACCATCAACACTTGATGTTCTTTCTTGATTTCAACCTCTGCTGACTTCAGCATTGAAAATACTTCAGGAATGGTCTTCACCATCCCCTGCATATTGTAGTTCATCACAAAGCTCTTGTAGCTTGGTGGGAGCGACTGAAGGATTTTGTCAATGACCGCCTCGTCCGGGAGGTTAATATCCAGCTGGGACAGGCGGTTGTGCAACCCAGACATTTTGAGTATGTGCTCACTGACAGAACTGTTTTCCTCCATCTTACAACTATAGAACTTGTCGGAGACTTCATATCTCTCGACCCGGGCATGAGCTTGGAAAACTAGTTTCAGCTCCTCGAACATCTCATATGCTCCGTGTTGCTCAAAACGCTTTTGGAGCCCCGGTTCTAAGTTGTAAAGCATGCCACACTGAACGAGGGAGTAATCATCAGCGCGAGACTGCCAAGCGTTCATAACGTCTTGGTTCTTTGGGACGGGAGCGTCACCTAGCGGTCCTTCTAGGACATATTGTTTCCTCGCAGCTATGAGGATGATCCTCAGGTTCCGGACCCAGTCCGTGTAGTTGCTGCCATCATTTTTCAGCTTGGTTTTCTCTAGGAACGCGTTGAAGTTCATGTTGACATGAGCGTTGGCCATTTGATCTACAAGACATATTTGCAAAGGTTTTAGACTAAGTTCATGATAATTAAGTTCATCTAATCAAATTATTTTAATGAACTCCCACTCATATTAGACATCCCTCTAGTCATCTAAGTGTTACACGATCCGAGTCGACTAGGCCGTGTCCGGTCATCACGTGAGACGGACTAGTCATCGTCGGTGAACATCTCCATGTTGATCGTATCTTCTATACAACTCGTGTTCGACCTTTCGGTCTCTGTGTTCCGAGGCCATGTCTGTACATGCTAGGCTCGTCAAGTTAACCCTAAGTGTTTTGCATGTGTAAAACTGTCTTACACCCGTTGTATGTGAACGTAAGGATCTATCACACCCGATCATCACGTGGTGCTTCGAAACGACGAACTTTAGCAACGGTGCACAGTTAGGGGAGAACACTTCTTGAAATTGTTGTAAGGGATCATCTTATTTACTACCGTCGTTCTAAGTAAACAAGATGCATAAACATAATAAACATCACATGCAATTGTATAGTAGTGACATGATATGGCCAATATCATATAGCTCCATTGATCTCCATCTTCGGGGCTCCATGATCATCTTGTCACCGGCATGACACCATGATCTTCATCATCATGATCTCCATCATTGTGTCTTCATGAAGTTGTCACGCCAACGACTACTTCTACTTCTATGGCTAACGCGTTTAGCAATAAAGTAAAGTAATTTACATGGCGTTCTTCAATGACACGCAGGTCATACAAAAAATAAAGACAACTCCTATGGCTCCTGCCGGTTGTCATACTCATCGACATGCAAGTCGTGATTTCTATTACAAGAACATGATCTCATACATCACAATAAATCATTCATCATTCATCACAACTTCTGGCCATATCACATCACATGACAATTGCTGCAAAAACAAGTTAGACGTCCTCTAATTGTTGTTGCATCTTTTACGTGGCTGCAATTGGGTTCTAGCAAGAACGTTTTCTTACCTACGAATAACCACAACGTGATTTTTTGTCAACTTCTATTTACCCTTCATAAGGACCCTTTTCATCGAATCCGCTCCAACTAAAGTGGGAGAGACAGACACCCGCCAGCCACCTTATGCAACTAGTGCATGTCAGTCGGTGGAACCGGTCTCACGTAAGCGTACGTGTAAGGTTGGTCCGGGCCGCTTCATCCCACAATACCGCTGAAGCAAGAAAAGACTAGTAGTGGCAAGCAAGTTGACAAGATCTACGCCCACAACAAAATTGTCTTCTACTCGTGCAATAGAGAACTACGCATAGACCTAGCTCTGATACCACTGTTGGGGAACGTTGCAGAAAATTAAAATTTTTCCTACGGTTTCACCAAGATCCATCTATGAGTTCATCTAAGCAACGAGTCGAGGGAGAGAGATTGCATCTACATACCACTTGTAGATCGCATGCGGAAGCGTTCAAGGGAAGGGTGATGATGGAGTCGTACTCGCCGTGATTCGAATCACCGATGACCAAGTGCCGAACGGACAGCACCTTCGCGTTAAACACACGTATGGGACGAGAGACGTCTCCTCCTTCTTGATCCATCAAGGGGGAAGGAGAGGTTGATGATGATCCAGCAGCACGACGGCGTGGTGGTGGATGTAGCAGAACTCCGGCAGGGCTTCGCCAAGCTGCTGCGGGAGGAGGACGAGGTGTAGCTGGGGAGGGAGGCGCCAATACACAGGGTGCGGCTGCCCTCCCCCTTGCCCTCCTTTATATAGGCCCCCAGGGGGGGCGCCGGCCCTGGGAGATCCAATCTCCCAAGGGGGGCGGCGGCCAGGGGGGTGGAGTGCCCCCCCAAGGCAAGTGGGGCGCCCCCCCCCCCCACCCTAGGGTTTCAACCCTAGGCGCAGGGGGTGGGCCAAGGGGGGCGCACCAGCCCACTATGGGCTGGTTCCCCTCCCCACTTTAGCCCTTGGGGCCCTCCGGGATGGGTGGCCCCACCCGGTGGACCCCCGGGATCCTTCCAGTGGTCCCGATACAATACCGGGTGACCCCGAAACTTTCCCGATGGCCGAAACAACACTTCCTATATATAATTCTTTACCTCCGGACCATTCCGGAACTCCTCGTGACGTCCGGGATCTCATCCGGGACTCCGAACAACATTCGGTATGCTGCATACTCATATTCATACAACCCTAGCGTCACCGAACCTTAAGTGTGTAGACCGTACGGGTTCGGGAGACACGTAGACATGACCGAGACGACTCTCGCGCAATAACCAACTGCGGGATCTGGATAACCATGTTGGCTCCCACATGCTCCTCGATGATCTCATCGGATGAACCACGATGTCGAGGATTAAACAACCCCGTATTCAATTCCCTTTGTCAATCGGTACGTTACTTGCCCGAGACTCGATCGTCGGTATCCCAATACCTCGTTCAGTCTCGTTACCGGCAAGTCACTTTACTCGTACCGTAATTCATGATCCCGTGACCAAACACTTGGTCACTTTGAGCTCATTATGATGATGCATTACCGAGTGGGCCCAGAGATACCTCTCCGTCATACGGAGTGACAAATCCCAGTCTCGATCCGTGTCAACCCAACAGACACTTTCAGAGATACCTGTAGTGCACCTTTATAGTCACCCAGTGACGTTGTGACGTTTGATACAACCAAAGCACTCCTACGGTATCCGGGAGTTACACGATATCATGGTCTAAGGAAAAGATACTTGACATTGGAAAAGCTCTAGCAAAACGAACTACACGATCTTGTGCTATGCTTAGGATTGGGTCTTGTCCATCACATCATTCTCCTAGTGATGTGATCCCGTTATCAACGACATCCAATGTCCATAGCCAGGAAACCATGACTATCTGTTGATCAACGAGCTAGTCAACTAGAGGCTTACTAGGGACATGTTATGGTCTATGTATTCACACGTGTATTACAATTTCCGGATAATACAGTTATAGCATGAATAAAGACAATTATCATGAACAAGGAAATATAATAATAATACTTTTATTATTGCCTCTAGGGCATATTTCCAACACTAACAGGTTGGGAACCCTTTGCATGGGTGCCCTGGGGGGTTTATGTAGGCCTACCCCCCAGGGGTACAATGGTAATCCGGCCGGGTGTAGGGCCCGGCTGTCAGTTTCTTTGGCCGCCGGCTTCTCCGTCGGCTGCTGGCGCCCGCCGCCTGGTGGGCCCCGCCGACTAGTCTGGTACGGGGCCGACAGGCCGCCTCCGCCGCTCTCGGGTCTGTTCGGCTGCTGATCACTGTAGCCGTGATACTAATGACGCAGGCTTGGTCAGGGGATCGTGGCAACAGCTCTGCCGCCTGGCGGGCGATTACTATAGCCACTATGCGTCTCGTCTGGTTAATGGCGTGTGGGTCCCGAGGAAGGGGCGGGCCGACTGCTGGGGGCCGACCTCCGTCGGGTCCGACTGGTGGGGCTCTAGCCGTCTTCCGGGCTCTCGCTAATTGGTGGGGGCCATCGTCCTTGGGCCGTACCGGCAGGCCGTCGTGGGATCTGGGCTCCGCCTGCTTGTGGTGATGTCAGGAGTGGTGTGGCAACAGTGCCTCGCCGGGCGGAGATCTCCGCCGGTACGGTGCACTGTGGCCACGCCCATCCCTGGATCGGGGGGTGGGATGGGCTATACTGTAGCCACTCCCTGTCTTGTCTTTCTTGATGAGGGCGCGGGCTTCGTTGGCGCCACGGGCCGACTGCTAGGGGCTGGCTTCTCTAGAAGCCGCCAATGAGGAGTCGGCTTGTCTTGAAGTCGGTCTCTGGGACTTGGCCATTTACGGGCAGCCGGCTATTCCTCCAGCCGACCACCAGAAGGCAGCACTTCATCTTGGTGCCTTGAGGGGCGCAGCCAGCCCCGATGTTTTGAAAGGTTCTGGGCCTCGGGTTACCCTACCCGTGGCCCATTACTCCGACAGTAGTCCCCGAAGCTGGTGAGGTGCCGCAGCTGAGCAGCCGAGGAACCTCAGCAGTTTCTTTCTCCGAGTGCTTGAGGTGGAGCTTCGTCCGACTTCTGCCAGGCCGACTGGCGGGAGTCGGCCTCGCCCAGTCTGACTTACCCAAACTTCGAACGAGTCGGCGGGAACCAAGTAGCGTGCTAGCTAAGCCTCCAGGCCGCCGCCCGTTGTGGGCATGTCACATGGCGCCGAGCGGCCGGGCCAGTCTGCTAACCCACGTTCGCGATGGGACAAGCCTGCGGGCGGGGCCCGCCACTACCACGCCTCGGCACACGAGCGAATCCGCTGCGGCCGAGGTGGGCGGTTGGGGTTCCCGCGGAGTTACTGCGCGCGGTAACTTGCGCGATAAACGTGGGGGCGTGGAGTCGTGGGCGCAGTAAATCCCACGATCGCCCCCTCGGCTTCGCAGCCCGTAGGCCTATAAGTAGGGGGAGGAGGGGGGAGCGGTGGAGCACGCGCGTCCGTCCTCCCCATTCTTTCCTCCTTCTTCCTCTCGCCGTAGCGCCTCCAAGCCACGTTGAGCGCCGCGGTGGTTCGTCTCCGATGAGCTCATCTTCCAACCCCCACGCCCCCATGGCACACTCCGGAGCATGTGACGGCTTTGAGGTTCATGATGACTACATCGATTTCCTCCTCCAGACGCGGCGGCTGCCCAGCAAGGACCACGTGAAGGTCCGCCTCGCGCCAAAGAGGGAAATTTCGCTGGCGCCGGAGGAGGGCGAGCGGGTCGTCTTCCGCTCGCACTGCCTGTGCGGCCTCGGCCTGCTGGCGAGCAGCTTCTTCCGATCCTTCCTCAAGTTCTACGGTCTCCAGCCGCACCACCTCACCCCGAACACGGTGGTGCTGCTGTCCGCCTTCGTCACCCCATGCGAAGGCTTCCTCAGCGTCCTCCCCGCCATCGAGCTCTTGGGGGGTTCTTCTACATCAAGCTCGGCACCCTCGTCGCGGGCGTGCCGGCTCAATGCGACGCATTCATCGTGGCGCGGAGGCCGCCGGCCGAAAATCCGTTTCCTCCCATCCGGCTGATCAAGTCGGTGAAGATGTGGCAGCGGTCGTACTTCTACGTGAAGAGCGTCTTCGCAGAGGGCAACTGGGTCAACCTGCTGGCTTATGAAGCCGGCCTGCCGGCTGGGAGGCGGCCCAACTGGTCGTACCGGGCAAGGACGTTGTCGCCCTCTGGAGCCGCTTCCATCGCGCGGCTTCGAGTGCTGACACAGTCGGGGGGCCTGACCGGGCCCGACTTGCTATCCGCCTTCGTGGCACGCCGAGTGCTCCCGCTCCAGAGCCGCTCTCATATGATCTGTCAGATGAGCGGACATCGGGACCCGAGTCGGCTGTGCACCAAGGAGATGCCTCACGCAGAGGTAGCTCACATGGTGAACTATCTTGCGAACTGCGAGCTCACAGAAGAGTGGCAGTTTGGCAAGGAACTGTATTCACGCGCCAACCCCCCGCCTATGGTAAGTCATCTGTCTTTTTTCTCTGTCTCTTTGTTGCCAAGTTCGTCCTATCCAACCTGACCAATCGGCCTTTGAACAGGGTCCCCCTCCTCCAGCTGGCAGCCGGTGCCGCGGGGCCAGAGCGCCAATTCCTCCCCGACCGAGCGGAGAGCAACGTCGACGACCCCGATTTGGGGGCGGCGGCCTTGGAGGACGACGCCGAGGGAGGAGGCGGCGAAGCAGGCGGCTTGAGGCTCGGAGCCAGCCTTGAGGACTGGCCTGACGACGACGCGGGGGAAGTCGCCCCGCACCACCAGCCAGGAGCCGGCCAGCCGGGCGCGAGCTCGTCTGCCGCGCGAGATGCCCAAGGCAGCGCAAAGAAGCGCAGGGCCGCACCGAGCTTGTTCGGCAGCCGGCCGGAGAAGCCCAAGGGCTCGGCCGTGGCGACCAAGCGGGATGAAGCAGCCGCAAAGGCCACCCGCTTCTGCAAGGAGGTGAAGAAGCCGCAGCTGGTTTCCGCGTACATACCGCCTTTATCTCATACCTTCATTTTTTTCCTTGTTGATTATGTCTGAGTTTCTTTACTTTGTTTCCCTTGATCTAGAGCTCCACTCTCTCTCTCGAGAAATCGGCCGCCGCCTCCATCGTGGGGTCGGCGGAGACTTCCACCACCACTCGGCGGATCGATCCGGCCGCCGACCTCCGGGAGGCGAGGGAGCGGAACACGTGAGAAGTGCACGAAGAGCAGGAAGCCGCCCGCCTGGAGAAGGCGGAGGCGAAGAAGGCGGAGGCCGCCGCCCTGAAGAAACTGGCGAAGGCCATGGCCGCCGACGCGGTGAAGAAGCAGGCTGAAGAAACCACGCACCGCCAATCGGTGATTTTCATCACTCCCCTGAACTCCGCGCCGCCACCTCCGGAGTTCGTGGCGCAGACTGGTGAGGCCGGCGATGAACACCCGGTCATGGAGAGGGACGGCGGCAACGTCGCCATACCAGACGTGATTGTGCCTCCACCGCCGCTGTCCGGGAGCATGCAAGGCGAGCAGCCAGTGGACCCGCCGGTGCCGCCGACTGAAAACAAGGTGGCGATGGGCCTGACTCTTGAGGTCGGCACACCGACGCGTCGCCGGCTTGCAAAGACGGCTTCGGCGCCACGCCCGCTGGAGACTGGCACTGCGATCTCCTTGATTTTGGACACCGAGGCGACCAGCGCCGCGCCCAGTTGGTGGGTGCAGGTTGGCGGGACGGGCCCTCTGAACAAGGCGATGCTGGATGTTCAAGCCAAACTCCACGCTGAAGCCGACACCATCAAGAACTGCAACAAGGCGTATCTGGCATCGCGAGAGGCCATCCGGGTATGCTTCTTGCTTCTTCGTTTTTAACTCTTGTATTGCTTCATGGGGGCGCGTCAGCGCACCCAGTAGGTGTAGTCCCCGAGTTCCGGGCCGGCTGCTGAGCAGGCGGCGCGGAACTTTAACTAGCAGGCTCTGAGACCTTATATGCTTGCTACAGGATTATCATAACCTTCGTGTTGCTGCCTTCAACTCCAAGGTCCTGGAGTTGGATCAACGTGTTGTCGACTTGTCAGAGAGCTAGAGTAAGTCTTCTTCCTTTTCCTGTGGGGGCGCGCTGGCACACCCGCGGGCTGTAGTCCCCGAGATTCGGGCCGACTGCTGAGCAGTCGGGCCGGATCTCCTTGGTGACTGTTCTTCTTTCTGTTGATTTTGATGACTCCTTTCTCCGCGGGGGCGCGCTGGCGCACCCGCGGGCTGTAGTCCCCGAGATTCGAGCCGACTGCTGAACAGTCGGGCCGGATCTCCCCGGCGACTCTGCCTCTTCTCTGTTGGCAACTGATGCCTTCCCTTCTTCTTTTCTTCCGCAGAGGCCAACGCCACCTTGCAGCAGCAGTTGGGCGAAGCCAACACTGTGCTGCGTGCTAAGGAGGAGGAGCGCGACCGGCTTGTCGCGCAACTGGCGGAACAGGCGGAGCTTCTCAAGAAGGCCTAGAAGGAGGCGGAGGACAAGGAGACCGGCCTCCTTGTTGAGTTCGCGACCGAACGCTGCGCCTGGACCGACAAGGAGGCGATGCCGACTTCCGGCTTTCACGAGATCGAGGACATAGTCGATGGTGAGCTTCCCTCTTTTTCCTTCTTTGAGCTGTCGGCTATTGGTCGAGCCGGCTTCTCGTCTCTAACTTTGGCTCTTTGCTTTCTGTCTTGGCAGACTTCTTCCCAGGTCACTCGGACGCCGCCAATCAGGCCATTGAAGCCGATCGTGAAGGATGGAGTGCGGACGGCGCACAGATCGCCG